>NC_139697.1:100823531-100858531 GCF_964188405.1 Protomyctophum parallelum | reverse complement strand
GGGAGGGGGGGGAGGGGGGGGGGCATGCACGTTTGTTTAGTAACAGTATGTAACTTTGTCTTGCGCCTTATAAAATGATTACAGATTGTTTCTTTCTTCTTCTTCTTCTTTTTGTTTGTTTTTGTTACATCATTATACACGACCAGTCTGTCCCTGCAGGTAAAGAATGATTCACTAAAAGAAGCATTATGACATAGAGGATATGGTACATGTACAGTAGCGGCGCTATTTTGGTCCATATGCTAAACCCCTTATCCCTAAACTTCTTTGTCTTTTTTAACTATTTTTAACTATCTACATCCACATGTTGTGAGCTTGTAGAGTGTCTATTTTAACTATTCAAAAATATTTTTCAAAATAGTGAAAAAAAAGGCAAAGAAGTTTAGGGATAAGGGCTTTAGCAAGGACTAAAATTCAGCCCCTATAGTGTCCATAGAGAATATAGATGTATACTGCTATAATTTGACATAGACGGACAGATGAATATGTATCATTTCAACACAAGCGATTTACAATTTAAGCATTTATCAGATGCTCGTGGCTTACAGAGTGCAAGACATGGACTAAATGACACGAAACCCAAGTCAACAAACCACGGCGTAGAAATGCTCACGTAAAGAGTGCAAAGAATTAACCATATCTATCGACATGATATACACAGCGTTATGTGAAGTGACTAGCATAATATATAACTAGCATCTAACTAGAATATGATGATATAATGATATACACAGCGTTATGTGAAGTGACTAGCATAATATATAACTAGCATCTAACTAGAATATGATGATATAATGATATACACAGCATTATGTGAAGTGACTAACATAATATATAACTATAGCATCTAACTAGAATATGATGATATAATGATATACACAGCGTTATGTGAAGTGACTAGCATAATATATAACTAGCATCTAACTAGAATATGATGATATAATGATATACACAGCGTTATGTGAAGTGACTAGCATAATATATAACTAGCATCTAACTAGAATATGATGATATAATGATATACACAGCGTTATGTGAAGTGACTAGCATAATATATAACTAGCATCTAACTAGAATATGATGATATAATGATATACACAGCGTTATGTGAAGTGACTAGCATAATATATAACTAGCATCTAACTAGAATATGATGATATAATGATATACACAGCGTTATGTGAAGTAACTAACATAATATATAACTAGCATCTAACTAGAATATGATGATATAATGATATACACAGCGTTATGTGAAGTGACTAACATAATATATAACTATAGCATCTAACAAGAATATGATGATATAATGATATACACAGCGTTATGTGAAGTGACTAACATAATATATAACTATAGCATCTAACAAGAATATGATGATATAATGATATACACAGCGTTATGTGAAGTGACTAACATAATATATAACGATAGCATCTAACTAGAATATGATGATATAATGATATACACAGCGTTATGTGAAGTGACTAACATAATATATAACTATAGCATCTAACTAGAATATGATGATATAATGATATACACAGCGTTATGTGAAGTGACTAGCATAATATATAACTATAGCATCTAACGAGAATATGATGATATAATGATATACACAGCGTTATGTGAAGTGACTAGCATAATATATAACTAGCATCTAACGAGAATATGATGATATAATGATATACACAGCGTTATGTGAAGTGACTAACATAATATATAACTAGCATCTAACGAGAATATGATGATATAATGATATACACAGCGTTATGTGAAGTGACTAACATAATATATAACTAGCATCTAACTAGAATATGATGATATAATGATATACACAGCGTTATGTGAAGTGACTAACATAATATATAACTAGCATCTAACTAGAATATGATGATATAATGATATACACAGCGTTATGTGAAGTGACTAACATAATATATAACTAGCATCTAACTAGAATATGATGATATAATGATATACACAGCGTTATGTGAAGTGACTAGCATAATATATAACTATAGCATCTAACGAGAATATGATGATATAATGATATACACAGCGTTATGTGAAGTGACTAGCATAATATATAACTATAGCATCTAACTAGAATATGATGATATAATGATATACACAGCGTTATGTGAAGTGACTAGCATAATATATTACTAGCATCTAACGAGAATATGATGATATAATGATATACACAGCGTTATGTGAAGTAACTAGCATAATATATAACTATAGCATCTAACTAGAATATGATGATATAATGATATACACAGCGTTATGTGAAGTGACTAGCATAATATATAACTAGCATCTAACGAGAATATGATGATATAATGATATACACAGCGTTATGTGAAGTAACTAGCATAATATATAACTAGCATCTAACTAGAATATGATGATATAATGATATACACAGCGTTATGTGAAGTGACTAACATAATATATAACTATAGCATCTAACAAGAATATGATGATATAATGATATACACAGCGTTATGTGAAGTGACTAACATAATATATAACTAGCATCTAACGAGAATATGATGATATAATGATATACACAGCGTTATGTGAAGTGACTAGCATAATATATTACTAGCATCTAACGAGAATATGATGATATAATGATATACACAGCGTTATGTGAAGTGACTAGCATAATATATAACTATAGCATCTAACTAGAATATGATGATATAATGATATACACAGCGTTATGTGAAGTGACTAACATAATATATAACTATAGCATCTAACGAGAATATGATGATATAATGATATACACAGCGTTATGTGAAGTGACTAACATAATATATAACTATAGCATCTAACAAGAATATGATGATATAATGATATACACAGCGTTATGTGAAGTGACTAACATAATATATAACTATAGCATCTAACAAGAATATGATGATATAATGATATACACAGCGTTATGTGAAGTGACTAACATAATATATAACGATAGCATCTAACTAGAATATGATGATATAATGATATACACAGCGTTATGTGAAGTGACTAACATAATATATAACTATAGCATCTAACTAGAATATGATGATATAATGATATACACAGCGTTATGTGAAGTGACTAACATAATATATAACTATAGCATCTAACGAGAATATGATGATATAATGATATACACAGCGTTATGTGAAGTGACTAGCATAATATATAACTAGCATCTAACGAGAATATGATGATATAATGATATACACAGCGTTATGTGAAGTGACTAACATAATATATAACTAGCATCTAACGAGAATATGATGATATAATGATATACACAGCGTTATGTGAAGTGACTAACATAATATATAACTAGCATCTAACTAGAATATGATGATATAATGATATACACAGCGTTATGTGAAGTGACTAACATAATATATAACTAGCATCTAACTAGAATATGATGATATAATGATATACACAGCGTTATGTGAAGTGACTAACATAATATATAACTAGCATCTAACTAGAATATGATGATATAATGATATACACAGCGTTATGTGAAGTGACTAGCATAATATATAACTATAGCATCTAACGAGAATATGATGATATAATGATATACACAGCGTTATGTGAAGTGACTAGCATAATATATAACTATAGCATCTAACTAGAATATGATGATATAATGATATACACAGCGTTATGTGAAGTGACTAGCATAATATATTACTAGCATCTAACGAGAATATGATGATATAATGATATACACAGCGTTATGTGAAGTAACTAGCATAATATATAACTATAGCATCTAACTAGAATATGATGATATAATGATATACACAGCGTTATGTGAAGTGACTAGCATAATATATAACTAGCATCTAACGAGAATATGATGATATAATGATATACACAGCGTTATGTGAAGTAACTAGCATAATATATAACTAGCATCTAACTAGAATATGATGATATAATGATATACACAGCGTTATGTGAAGTGACTAACATAATATATAACTATAGCATCTAACAAGAATATGATGATATAATGATATACACAGCGTTATGTGAAGTGACTAACATAATATATAACTAGCATCTAACGAGAATATGATGATATAATGATATACACAGCGTTATGTGAAGTGACTAGCATAATATATTACTAGCATCTAACGAGAATATGATGATATAATGATATACACAGCGTTATGTGAAGTGACTAGCATAATATATAACTATAGCATCTAACTAGAATATGATGATATAATGATATACACAGCGTTATGTGAAGTGACTAACATAATATATAACTATAGCATCTAACGAGAATATGATGATATAATGATATACACAGCGTTATGTGAAGTGACTAACATAATATATAACTATAGCATCTAACAAGAATATGATGATATAATGATATACACAGCGTTATGTGAAGTGACTAACATAATATATAACTATAGCATCTAACAAGAATATGATGATATAATGATATACACAGCGTTATGTGAAGTGACTAACATAATATATAACGATAGCATCTAACTAGAATATGATGATATAATGATATACACAGCGTTATGTGAAGTGACTAACATAATATATAACTATAGCATCTAACTAGAATATGATGATATAATGATATACACAGCGTTATGTGAAGTGACTAACATAATATATAACTATAGCATCTAACAAGAATATGATGATATAATGATATACACAGCGTTATGTGAAGTGACTAACATAATATATAACTATAGCATCTAACTAGAATATGATGATATAATGATATACACAGCGTTATGTGAAGTGACTAACATAATATATAACTATAGCATCTAACAAGAATATGATGATATAATGATATACACAGCGTTATGTGAAGTGACTAACATAATATATAACGATAGCATCTAACTAGAATATGATGATATAATGATATACACAGCGTTATGTGAAGTGACTAACATAATATATAACTAGCATCTAACGAGAATATGATGATATAATGATATACACAGCGTTATGTGAAGTGACTAACATAATATATAACTAGCATCTAACTAGAATATGATGATATAATGATATACACAGCGTTATGTGAAGTGACTAGCATAATATATAACTAGCATCTAACGAGAATATGATGATATAATGATATACACAGCGTTATGTGAAGTGACTAGCATAATATATAACTATAGCATCTAACGAGAATATGATGATATAATGATATACACAGCGTTATGTGAAGTGACTAACATAATATATAACTATAGCATCTAACTAGAATATGATGATATAATGATATACACAGCGTTATGTGAAGTGACTAACATAATATATAACTAGCATCTAACGAGAATATGATGATATAATGATATACACAGCGTTATGTGAAGTGACTAACATAATATATAACTAGCATCTAACGAGAATATGATGATATAATGATATACACAGCGTTATGTGAAGTGACTAACATAATATATAACTAGCATCTAACTAGAATATGATGATATAATGATATACACAGCGTTATGTGAAGTGACTAACATAATATATAACTAGCATCTAACTAGAATATGATGATATAATGATATACACAGCGTTATGTGAAGTGACTAGCATAATATATAACTAGCATCTAACTAGAATATGATGATATAATGATATACACAGCGTTATGTGAAGTGACTAGCATAATATATAACTATAGCATCTAACTAGAATATGATGATATAATGATATACACAGCATTATGTGAAGTGACTAACATAATATATAACTATAGCATCTAACGAGAATATGATGATATAATGATATACACAGCGTTATGTGAAGTGACTAACATAATATATAACTATAGCATCTAACTAGAATATGATGATATAATGATATACACAGCGTTATGTGAAGTGACTAGCATAATATATAACTATAGCATCTAACTAGAATATGATGATATAATGATATACACAGCGTTATGTGAAGTGACTAACATAATATATAACTAGCATCTAACGAGAATATGATGATATAATGATATACACAGCATTATGTGAAGTAACTAACATAATATATAACTAGCATCTAACGAGAATATGATGATATAATGATATACACAGCATTATGTGAAGTAACTAACATAATATATAACTAGCATCTAACGAGAATATGATGATATAATGATATACACAGCATTATGTGAAGTAACTAACATAATATATAACTATAGCATCTAACTAGAATATGATGATATAATGATATACACAGCATTATGTGAAGTAACTAACATAATATATAACTAGCATCTAACGAGAATATGATGATATAATGATATACACAGCGTTATGTGAAGTAACTAACATAATATATAACTAGCATCTAACGAGAATATAGGCAACACGAAAACTATGGAGGGATGAAGAGTGGACGGGCTCTGAGGTAGAGACGTCTGAAGAGGTCGGGTTTTCAGAGTTTTTCTTTGGTGGAAGATGTGGAGTGAGTCAGCAGTTCTTCTGACTGAAGCACGGAGTATTTCATGGTGTTTTTTGCTGGATTATAATTGTGGATTATCTGTTCTATAAAGTGTGCTTTTCCAGTGATGTCGATTACGTTATGTGTTCACGTGAATATAATGGATGCAGGAGGAGTGGGCACAGAGGAAGAGTGGGCACTGTACGGAATATACTGTACATACAGTACCCACACATACTTCTTCTGCCCACATAACTTTCCACATGCATATTTTTTGTTTTGTTTGCATTGCAGATTGCACCTACAATGTGTACATCTTAGTCATGCAAATGCCATATTCAATCACAGATATTATACATATAAGGATATTTTGGGGAATTTCATGATCAGATTTTGGTTATTGTAAGTTCTGCTCTTGTCAAATATCACTTGGATAGGTCAAGGCAGCCTCTGTAGACATTTTTAAAGCTCAGCTCAAGACCCACTTCTACAACATTGCCTTTAATTGATCTTTTATTTTTCATGTCCTCACTGTATTGCATTACTGCTTGTTTTTTAATGTCGTTGCCTTGCTTTTCTTTTATTCTCCATTGTTCTGTAAAGCACTTTGAGCTGCATTTCATGTCATGAAAGGTGCTATACAAATAAAGTTTTATTATTATTATTATTAAGGTTAAACCATGTGGAACCATGAATAATATGTGAACAAATGTTTGTTTTGATTTGTCTAAATCTAAACCAAACCAGCATTTTACACCATTATAGTTCCAAACTTCCATCCATGCTCACCATCATGAAAGGCGTGTCCCTTTCTCTCTCTTTTTTTCAGCATCATTTAGTTACAAGTTAATAACTTATTTTACACTCAATTATATCATTAAAAAGAAACATTACATACCTGAGTGTAACAAAACGAGGAGACACACAGACAGTAGCAGCCGACGGGTGGATTCTGAGGGAACTTCCCTCCTCAGCGCCGTCATCTTGGTTCTAAACTCCTCTGGTCTCCCGGTCATTAGCATGATTTAAGCATTAACCATGGAACATCCTTACAAAGCACACAGCCATTCCTCGGAGGCTGGCTTCAGCTGGCTGGGACGATATACTGGGTACATAGTGTACACATGGACAGCCAACGTGCGTGCAAAGCATCGCACACGACACGAGTCAATGTGCATGTGTGGCATGTATGTATGTATGTGTGCTTTGTATGGCCCGTTTGTCTGTGGTTGTTTTGTCTCTGCTGTCGCTGCTGCTGCTTTAGGTTTAGGTTTTATTTATTCGCACATACAGTAAAAAAAGGTTAAAAACAGGAAAAATAAATTAATATATTCATATATAATATCATATATTGTGCAGGAGAAGTTAAAAGCCAAAAAAGGCTTATCGAGAACTTCCCCCTAATTTGAAGAATCAGACATTAAACATTAAACAATTAGCAATACCAGTAATACATTCAAATGGATGTGCTTAAATACAAAATGACATGCAGTACATACATACAGTATATGCATAAGTTATATAATATATATATTTTACAAACAATATTTTATATTACAGTCATAATAACAACCAATTTGCAGATCTACTACACATGTAGCCAACTAAGCTGCTGCTGCTGCTGCTCGAATACATATTTCCAGCACTCAACAAAAGATAATACTGTACAAAACATATCCTTGAATGAAATGTGTCAATATTATCGACCATTATTTTACCATACAAAATATTAATAATTGTATAGTCGGGTGCGCAGTACTTAGTTTAGACAGTTTTTGGTTTAGACTAGTCATTGGTTAGACCAGTCATTATTATTAACTACAACCTATCTCAAACCCTCACCCTAAACCTAACCTCCCACGGGGCAGCACACCTAAACTTAACCTTAACCCATGTCTAACCAATGACTAGTCTAAACCTAACCTCCCACGGGGCAGCACACCTAAACCTAACCTTAACCCATGTCTAACCAATGACTAGTCTAAACTAAGTATGCACCCCTATTTAGTCTATAGTCTCCAGTGGTGGAAAGTAACTAAGTACATATACGTGTATGTACTCAAGTAGTACTACATGTTTTATAGGTAGTGGAGTATTTCCACATTTCTGTAGGACTTGTACTCAACTACATCTGGTGCATTAACATGCACTTAATTCAGCCCTATGTAAACTTTAGCTGATCTAACTGTAAGTATATTTTGATGCCAATACTTTTGTACTTTTACTCAAATACATTTTGATTACCGGACTTTTACTGAGTGTTTTTCTACATTGCAGTATTGATATGATAGCCTCGTAAAACATTTTAATAGTTACACCACTTTTTTCAAAGTGGTATTCCACTTTTTCAAAGTGGTATTCCACTTTTTCAAAGTGAATACCACTTTTTCAAAGTGGAATACCACTTTTTCAAAGTGGTATTCCACTTTTTCAAAGTGGTATTCCACTTTTTCAAAGTGGTATATACCGGTAGCACTTTTTGTAGAGTGGTAGGCCTACTGTATACCAAAGACAACTTTTTGAGCTCTCCCCTCTACTTTTCCCACCACTGCTAGCCTCTGATATCGGCTTCTTTCATTCATTGTCTTCTGGATTCAAGGACGAGTCTAGTCATTTCTAGTGCGTTAGGAGCTTAATTAGACTGAGGAATATGAATGCAGGTGTCTCATAGAAACCTGTCTGAAACCGTACTGGCCAGGAAGATGGGAATTCATAGTATCTATAGTATAGTATGAAGTCTTAGGGCGCTTTCACACCGGACATGTTTGGTTCGTTTTAAACGAACCATGGTCCGCTTACCCCTTTGGTTCGGTTGGTGTGAACGTGCATACGAACTCTGGTGCGGATCAAAGAAACGAACCATGGTCCGCTAAAAAAGGCCGAACTCGGTTCGCTTCCAAACGAACCACGGTGCGGTTCGTTACTGGTGTGAACGCATTCGGACTTTATAGAGGACCAAATACAGTACGATAGCCAAAATAGCCGTCGGGCGTCGGCAGTTGTGAGGCTGCATTAATAATTAGTTATAAAAGCATGTCTTTTTTACGGGGATCACTATTGAGCTGACAGTCTGATTTTAATAGTAGACGCATATATGTCGAGGCGCACTGCGCAGCGCAAATGTAATGGCAGCGTGGTTCACATGCGCAAAAATAACAGATGTACAAGTTGTAGGCCTACAGATCTGTACACGGAATGGTATGTACGGTATGGTAAATTTGGAGCGCATCTCTCTCTCTCTCTCAGCGCATGCAAGCAATTATATCTACAGGCCTTTAATATAGCCTATATCAGACTATGCGCTCGCTCTCTCTCTCTCTCTCTCTCTCTCTCTCTCTCTCTCTCTCTCTCTCTCTCTCTCTCTCTCTCGTAATGACAGCACAGGAAGACGCATGCAGCCCCTGTGCGCACCTGTGCGTAATGTGACTATATCGTTAGATTGGAAGACAATACAGTCTTGGCTGACAACAGCAATTGAAAGTAGAGTTCCCAAGGATTATGGTGATATTTAAATTTTAAAAATCGCATAAGAAATGAGCGAGATATGCCTAAATAAAATGTTAGTGGTCTTGGCAATTTATTTTATTTGTGTGCGATCCGGGGCGACGGCACGGCACAATAGATTTTCATTCATTTTTCAGATCATTGTCATGTCATTGCAGTGCAAACCATTAAATATAGCCTATATTAACTTCATAGGCTATTGTACAATATGTGACATATTTCTTTCACCCGGTATTATTGATGTGAGTTGATCAAAATAGTATTGCCTAGGCTATAATGCTTGACTTGTATAGCCTAGGCTATACAGTAGGCCTAGGCTATATAATGCCAGCACAGTCATTATTATCTTTCTTTAAGACTAAAGGCAACCCTTGACTTGATGGGCTTTCTCAAATAGACTACTAATAATAATGCGACGATACCAGAAGTCCATTAACGTAATCAAAGCGATGCAATGACAAAGACAGTGAGAACAACAAAAGAACAAGCTGACGGTGTGAATCAAACTATATATATATTTTTGTCTTCTCTGTTCTGTTGCCTCGGGAGGTGTTTTCTGCTAAACAGGCTTCGTTGTTTTTGGCTTTTGGCGAGGCTGCAGCTAGCTGCTATTGGTCCACTCCGACAGGCTGTTTTATTTTAAGCATGTGCCGCCGCCACGCAAGTTATGACAAAGCATGTGAGTCTTCATGTGTGTGTGTGTGTGTGTACATGAGGGGGAGAGACAGAGAAATATTTAATGTTAAATAGGCTATACACAGGTGGTCCCAAATGATTCATTGATTACATCACGATCACTATAGCAAAAGACGTAAAACTAGGTCAACTCAATTACTCAATTAGCTGCAGCGGAGCTGTTCTGACTTGAAGCTCAATACTAACTGACCACCTTCAAGTTTAAACCATAAGATGACATGGAAATGCCCGCCGATTTGATGCGCAGAAATATATATCTAATCGGGTTAAGGTACATGGAAGAAAAGTCCTTTTTATCGGGGATACCTTGTTGTAGGCTATACATCTCCGTGAATTGTCAGCAAGCACATTATTGTTCAAACACCTACTCCTCTGTTCATCTGTTGCTCTTATTTGGCTAATAAAATAATTAATATGAATGAATGCAATAGCAAGTTGTTGCTGCCTGTCATGTTGCTGTTCTCTTCTCTCTGTGTGACTGAAGGTTGCCCCAAAATTTGTAGACAATGATTTCCCCTCATGTTCTTTTCCCCCTCACTATTTGGTTCGCTTAACATGTCCACGTGTCATTTGTTTACATATTTGGTACGCTTTACAAAGTCCAGTGTGAACGCCAAACGGACCAAAATCAAAATGCTAATATTTGGTCCTTGGTCCTTGATCCGGACCTTCTAAGCGAACTTTGGGTGTGAAAGCGCCCTTAGATAGCATTTTATACAGACTTATAGCATGTTACGTAGACAGCACTAGAATTGCATTTTATGTAGTCATAGCACTTTATGTATAGTATAGTATAGTATAGTATAGTATAGTATAGTATAGTATAGTATAGTATAGTATAGTATAGTATAGTATAGTATAGTATAGTATAATTTATAGTTTCATTATATAGATATTCCACTGTTACGTTCTTAGCTTACGCATGTTTCATGATAACTACTTTTTTATGTATGTGATGTATTGCCATGCTTTTTGCTCTTGCTTAATGTAAATCAATCTGGATTAAGAGTGTCTGCTAAATGCTTAAATTGTAAATTGTAAATTGAATAGTTCTCTAGTGGTAGGCCTTTATAAAAAAACAGCCTTTTCCACTGCAGCTGATTTCCCCATTGATAATGTTTTGGATTTTCTTCCCTCATCAACGGAGTGGATTTGCACAAACAAACTCATGTACGTTATACTACTGTACATACAGTATGCAGCAGGCCGAGGTACTACTGTACATACAGTATGCAGCAGGCCGAGGATGAGAGAGGCTACATTTACATCATTAGCCAGGCTATGATATCTGTGAGATCAACCAGTTATTGTGCAACTGTTTAACAAATGGAGAAAATAATGGAAAGCGATGACTTGGTTTACATCCGTATGCACTGTTATCCCATTCTGACCTGAGATCAGATTCATACGAAGGTTTCCACTGGACACACACTGGTCTGATGAACCCATTCTGACCTGAGATCAGATTCTAAAAATGTCAGTCGTTCTTCGATTTTTCAAAAAATAGCAGACCTACAAGCTCGTATCGCGCCACTCGGTGGCGCGATATGAGCTTGTAGATCTGCTATTTTTCAATAGCTAAAGCATAACATGATGCCGACACCAAAATGGGTGCCCGGTCAGAATGGGTTATAATCTGATCACCCATGGCTTTGTACTTGTACGTGAGATCACATCACAGTGTACTTGATATGTATTGTGTCACAGTGTACTTGTTATGTATTGTGTACTGCCTGAACTGTAGCATACTTTAATAGTTAGGCTACGAGAGACATCTCGGTGACAGCGAGGTCAGCCTTGCTGCAGTATAGGCACGTTATTATGTCTGATTTCTTGTGGTCACGTCATTATGATCCAGCTCTATATATATGTTCCTGTATGTGTGATAAACTTTGTGAACCTTTAGCGTGATACTGTCTCGTGTCGCGTTACTGTTTTCCCCGGGGCCTGTCGCCGTACCAAGGTATACTTCAACCAGATTGTCACACACCACCCAGCCGGCACACACTACCTGTCTGTTAGAACCACACACCACCCAGAACCACACACTACCTGTCTGTTAGAACCACACACCACCCAGAACCACACACTACCTGTCTGTCAGAACCACACACCACCCAGAACCACACACTACCTGTCTGTCAGAACCACACACCACCCAGCCTGCACACACTACCTGTCTGTTAGAACCACACACCACCCAGCCTGCACACACTACCTGTCTGTTAGAACCACACACCACCCAGCCTGCACACACTACCTGTCTGTTAGAACCACACACTACCTGTCTGTCAGAACCACCCACCACCCAGCCTGCACACACTACCTGTCTGTTAGAACCACACACTACCTGTCTGTCAGAACCACACACCACCCAGCCTGCACACACTACCTGTCTGTTAGAACCACACACTACCTGTCTGTCAGAACCACACACCACCCAGCCTGCACACACTACCTGTCTGTTAGAACCACACACCACCCAGCCTGCACACACTACCTGTCTGTTAGAACCACACACCACCCAGAACCACACACTACCTGTCTGTCAGAACCACACACCACCCAGCCTGCACACACTACCTGTCTGTTAGAACCACACACCACCCAGCCTGCACACACTACCTGTCTGTTAGAACCACACACCACCCAGCCGGCACACACTACCTGTCTGTTAGAACCACACACCACCCAGAACCACACACTACCTGTCTGTCAGAACCACACACCACCCAGCCTGCACACACTACCTGTCTGTCAGAACCACACACCACCCAGCCTGCACACACTACCTGTCTGTTAGAACCACACACCACCCAGCCTGCACACACTACCTGTCTGTTAGAACCACACACCACCCAGAACCACACACTACCTGTCTGTCAGAACCACACACCACCCAGCCTGCACACACTACCTGTCTGTCAGAACCACACACCACCCAGAACCACACACTACCTGTCTGTCAGAACCACACACCACCCAGCCGGCACACACTACCTGTCTGTCAGAACCACACACTACCTGTCTGTCAGAACCACACACCACCCAGCCTGCACACACTACCCGTCTGTCAGAACCACACACCACCCAGCCGGCACACACTACCTGTCTGTCAGAACCACACACCACCCAGCCTGCACACACTACCTGTCTGTCAGAACCACACACCACCCAGCCTGCACACACTATACCTGTCTGTCAAACCAGACGAGGGTCCAGTACTTAGAGTTTACAACATGCACCATCTCAACATTCACCACCATGAAGCCCAGTGGGTATTTCAAACAGACTCACAGTAGAATAAATTCAGGATGACGGTATCCTGGTAGGCCTATAAAGTTTCCAGATTTTTTTTTTTTTTACTTTTTACTTTTTACTCAAGAAGACAAGTGGATCAATATTATTCTAAAGGGCACATCATTGAGGTAACATTTTGAGTGTTCGGATCGCCGCCTTTTCTTCAGACTTTTATTCTATCCTATTCTGATGGAATAATCTCTAGGTGGTCCTCAGACGAGCCCTCCATCGTCGTTTCCAGTCATCCCGGTTCTCCATACATCCGGCCAGCTCGTTGGTACTTTGCACTCCTGCATCGCTCTTGAGTACATCCACGTATGTTAGCGTGGGGCGTCCTCGTGATCGATGCCCGTGTGTTGGTTCCCAGAGCACCAGTTTGCTGGCTGGCAGTTCTTGATGCCTTTGGCAGTGTCCTGCTAGTCTCATTCTTCTGGCTGCTATTTTCTGGCTCACCCTTGGTAATCCCTCATACAGAGTCTTGTTAGTGACATGTACAGTCATGCTGATGTTAAGTACTGCACGCAGCATTCTGGTGTAGCACCCGTCAAGGGACTTCTGCAGGGTTGGCTTCAGGGTCCAGCATTCACTGCCGTATAGGAGAACAGACTCCACTGTTGGGGGAGATTGGAGCTCCATACACTGGTCATGCCATTCAGGGCCCTCCATGCAAGTGCCTTCCTCACTTTCAGATCTTGCTCGGTTGAGTTGACCCATGAGCCCAGGTACTTGAAGTCCTTGACTTCCTTCAGCACCGTGCCTCCTGTTGTTGTGAGAGGTGGATGTTCCGGTGAGATGTTGTATAGGTGATAACCTCCGTTTTCTTGGCATTTAGCCTAAGGCCAACTTTGGCACACTCACAACTCACAACACAGCAAATTGTTTTTTTTATCAATCATAAGAGAGGGAGCTAGAGAGCTGTGGACCTCTGACTGAGACAGTCAAGAACACAGTGTGGGTTGTATGTGGTTCCTTATTCTCAGCTCAGACTAGTAGGCCTATCTCAAAAACGAAAGCCTTTTTAAGGACTAAGAGTCTGGCGCCATCTGGTGGCCCCTTCACCTCAATACATGCCTGTCCTATTTACCCATAATAGAAGCAGATATACCGCACACTCCTGTCCTGTCCTGTCCTTCCATAGTAGACTTCTATTAATAACTCTGTTGGTGCTATCTATGATCGTAAGATATAACTGACCTCTCTCTGAACTTAACGAACGAACGAAACGTAGATCTAGGCTCATGTGTTTGTAGTGAAAACATATCCCCAAATAGACACAGACTCTCACTTTACTTATAATCGCTCTGATCAGGTTACTGAGACCATAATCTATATATGCATAGATAATATTAATTATAAACAAATGTAGGTCAAAGTACCATATATTAATTGGCGGTTTGTGTATCATTGCATTGTCTCTTTTTCTCTTAGCCTATGGTTGTGTGTAGCCATATGCATATAATTAGATAAAACAGTTTAGCTTTCTGTAGTGGTTCCCAAACTTTTCCATGTCAAGGACCCCCAAATTGACACTAATTATCCCACGGACCCCCCATTTGAAAAGATGTGCCAGGGACCCCCGTAAGAGAAGACGTTTACGGCTCTAGCAGTGATTCTCAAGGACCCCCAGTTTGACATGCATTAGTCTACGGACCCCCATTTAATGGCATTTCTATCTCTGGGACCCCCAATTTAGATTGTAAAATCTATGTTAATTTAACTCTTGAGTGTACAAATGGACATCTGGTTCCATGTGTACACTCTCAGAGTTACAGACCCATAAGGGTCCATTTGGTTCCAATTGTACACACTCAGAGTTACAGACCCATAAGGGTCCATTTGTACACACTCAGAGTTACAGACCCATAAGGGTCCATTTGTACACACTCAGAGTTACAGACCCATAAGGGTCCATTTGTACACACTCAGAGTTACAGACCCATAAGGGTCCATTTGTACACTCTCAGAGTTACAGACCCATAAGGGTCCATTTGTACACACTCAGAGTTACAGACCCATAAGGGTCCATTTGTACACACTCAGAGTTACAGACCCATAAGGGTCCATTTGTACACTCTCAGAGTTACAGACCCATAAGGGTCCATTTGTACACACTCAGAGTTACAGACCCATAAGGGTCCATTTGTACACACTCAGAGTTACAGACCCATAAGGGTCCATTTGTACACACTCAGAGTTACAGACCCATAAGGGTCCATTTGGTTCCAATTGTACACACTCAGAGTTACAGACCCATAAGGGTCCATTTGTACACACTCAGAGTTACAGACCCATAAGGGTCCATTTGTACACACTCAGAGTTACAGACCCATAAGGGTCCATTTGTACACACTCAGAGTTACAGACCCATAAGGGTCCATTTGTACACTCTCAGAGTTAGACCCATAAGGGTCCATTTGTACACACTCAGAGTTACAGACCCATAAGGGTCCATTTGTACACACTCAGAGTTACAGACCCATAAGGGTCCATTTGTACACTCTCAGAGTTACAGACCCATAAGGGTCCATTTGTACACACTCAGAGTTACAGACCCATAAGGGTCCATTTGTACACACTCAGAGTTACAGACCCATAAGGGTCCATTTGTACACACTCAGAGTTACAGACCCATAAGGGTCCATTTGAACACACTCAGAGTTACAGACCCATAAGGGTCCATTTGTACACTCTCAGAGTTACAGACCCATAAGGGTCCATTTGTACACACTCAGAGTTACAGACCCATAAGGGTCCATTTGTACACACTCAGAGTTACAGACCCATAAGGGTCCATTTGTACACTCTCAGAGTTACAGACCCATAAGGGTCCATTTGTACACACTCAGAGTTACAGACCCATAAGGGTCCATTTGTACACACTCAGAGTTACAGACCCATAAGGGTCCAATTGTACACACTCAGAGTTACAGACCCATAAGGGTCCATTTGTACACATTCAGAGTTACAGACCCATAAGGGTCCATTTGTACACTCTCAGAGTTACAGACCCATAAGGGTCCATTTGTACACACTCAGAGTTACAAACCCATAAGGGTCCATTTGTACACTCTCAGAGTTACAGACCCATAAGGGTCCATTTGGTTCCAAACTATCATTTAGCTATAGGGATCTCCTGGAACTCCCTCAAGGACCCCTGGGGGTCCTCAAGGACCCGTGGGGGTCCCTGCATGGACCCCACTTTGGGAACTACTGCTGTAGGACATGGTTGTGCTGAGACAACCAACCGGTCCATAGCAACCAATTAGATTAGGCTCTTCTCATATCTTGTCATCATCATACTTAGCCATCATCATATTCACACTGGGCTATTATTAGACCTTTGGGGGCCTCTTGTTTACGCGTCAGTAAACATTACGTTGATGTTGACTAAATACTGCAAGGAAGTACTAGTATAAGTATCTAGGCTACTGTATGAGTCACATCTATCTGTATATCTTATCTATCTATCTATCTATCTATCTATCTATCTATCTATCTATCTATCTCTCTCTCTCTCTCTCTCTCTCTCTCTCTCTCTCTCTCTCTCTCTCTGTCTCTCTCTCTCTCTCTCTCTCTCTCTCTCTCTCTCTCTCTCTCTCTCTCTCTCTCTATCTATCTATCTATCTATGTTGTAGGCTACCAATATCCTCCCGCACGCACGCGCACGCACGCACGCACGCACACACACACACACACACACACACACACACACACACACACACACACACACACACACACACACACACACACACACACACACACACACACACAAGATACGCCCCCCGCTCTCTCTCTCTCCTCTGCTTCCCTGTAGTCTGTAGTGTCTCCTCCAATCTCTGCCTGACGTTCAGTCGAGGAGACGGCGGAGTGTGTGTGTGTCAGTGTGTGTGTGTGTGTATCAGGAGGACAGGACAGGAGGAGATGTATATTCATATACAGTCATATAGCAGTAGTACAGTAGGCTACATTAATTCACTGTCATCATGATGATGATGATGATGATGATGGTGGGGGAAATGCTGGATTAATATATCGCCGCCTCCTTCGCCCTGTCTTCTCTCTTCACCCACCTGACCGAGTCGAGTCGACCGCGTCCACAACAGGCTGTATATATATATCAGGAGAACAATTATTGTCTCGTAGACTCGGCTGTGGGAGAAACCGAGGAGGACATGGCAGCCTTACGTGAACATTAAGGTAATGAAATACTTCTTCCTTTTGATCGATCGGTTTCATAAGCACCCGAGCTCCGGCTTTAGTGCAACCGTAACGACGTGTACCTTAAATAGATTTATGTTATTTTATTCGGTAGTTGTGTTGTGTATATCTCGGTCAGTTTTCTCCTCCTCCTCTATTATCAACGGGACGTCCGTATAGAGGTCCGTACAACTCTATTATACGCGTATAAATGGCACAAATATAAAGTGCTCACCCTAAAAGCTGTTTGTTACCCTTCGCTGCGGGCCGCTTATGTTCCGTCTGATTCCGTATTTGTTCCATAAAAAGGTGTTTTAATCCCGCCCGGGCCCGAATGTCACCGCGTTTCCTCGCTGTCCGCTGCGTGTAATACCGGCGTTGGCCTGCTGCGCCACTATAAACTCACTATGGGGAGTATACCGTGAAATTCAGGCACAGGCGGGATTAAACGGCTCTATATCGAACAACACGGAGTAGCAGTGAACGCACAGCCGGCCCGAAGCGACGCTGGACATCTCTGACTTCAGGTCGAGCACTTTATATTTTTAATTCGCTTATAATGTGTGGCGAAGTACGGGCGTTGACAACGGACCAGTGGATATTTGAGGGAGTCGGTCAAGACTGACAGAGAGAGAGAGTGAGAGAGAGAGCGACACACACACACACACACACACACACACACACACACACACACACACACACACACACACACACACACACACACACACACACACACACACACACACACACACACACACACACACACACACACAATGTCATTATCGATTTAAAAGAAAACCTCTGTCATTCTTGTTGGTCCAACCGACGATATAGTGAACACAGACAGTGTTGTTACATAACATTGACAGGCAGGCCTAATATTAGTTCACACACATCATCACCCACTGCATGTGGGGAGAAACCACAGCTGATTACAATTAGCCAACACCTATACCTGATACCTATATTAAAGGAGTATTATTATTATTATTATGGTTGATTTGACTGATTTGTGGAGAAAATATAAGAAGCAATACGTTGAGGAAGATTCAGGAATAAATACACCTTCGTTTAGTTTTGAGTTAAAAAGGGTATATAATATAATATGCGACAATAAAACGCTGTTATCTTCTACTGTTCTGTGCTGCTTCGGTCTGTGTGTGTGTGTGTGTGTGTGTGTGTGTGTGTGTGTTTGTGGTGGGCTGTGTGTGTGTTTCACAACACAACAATTGTCCTACGTGGTTTCGTTTCACTCTCAAAGATGATTGTTTGTTGCACGACTCCCCGGCCGGCCACAGTACAGTACGAAGCCTCTACTGTAGCCATGATGATGATAAATATAGTACAGCACCGACAACAAGACATAATAAACTGCCCTGGATGGGTTTTCATCACCATGGCGACGCCGGGAAACCTGCAGCTATTATGGTGGGCTGCGCCGTATATACGTGCGGTGGTGCGCGCAGCGTTTCAGCTAGTGTGTGTGTGTGCGTGTGTGTGTGTGTGTGTGTGTGTTGGGGGGGGGGGGGGGGGGGGGGGGTCAGGTGACAGTGGAGTGGAAACACTTGCATTATAACAATAACAATGCAGGAGAACAACATGAAATTGGTGTTCAACATGTGTTGGTCGAGACTCGAGACCACAACATGATTTGATGATTATTATTATTATTATTATTATTATTATTATTATTATTATTATTACTACTACTTGTGCAAGCAGAGTGTAGCAGAGAGTGGCTCAGAGCCTCTGCCTGATGGCAGGGATATCCCTTTTGGTCTAGTGGGTTTAAAAGATGTTGGACTTTCACGCAGGAGACCCGTGTTCGAATCCCAGGCGTACGAAGAGCGCACAAGCACTGTAATGGGCTGCGTATGTCGGTGTCGGGGATTGGTCAGGGATTGGCTGATGATGATGTAACTAAATTCACTTCACTCACTCACGACAGTGATTGTAAACGTACACAAAAATAACCGTCATATTGCTACCTCGTCTATTCTAAATGCAAGTTAAACAAAAATAGGGACAAAAAAATACATATGATCAGTTAAAAATCACACCCGTGTGAAGTGAAGGGCGCTAATATATTAAAGTCTAACTCATGTTTATTAGGTGATGTATACGATGATGTAAAACAAATGGCGCCAACAACAACATTAAATGCCATTAACAATAAAGAGACAATATGACGTAAATGTTCCCTTCATTGTCAATGGGCGTTTACAAAACAAACACTGAACTAAAAACAAACATTAAACCTGTGTATAGGACGGGCTATAGCGCCCCTCAAAAACAGGAGAGTCTGTAAACATTATGGATAAACAACCAGGATTTTACCCATAAAGGCACCGGCATAGGGTCTATTGGGCCACGGGGGCCGTGGCCCAGTCTGTTTAGAGATGGCCCAGTCTGTTTAGAGATGGCCCAGTCTGTTTAGAGATGGCCCAGTCTGTTTAGAGATGGCCCAGTCTGTTTAGAGATGGCCCAGTCTGTTTAGAGATGGCCCAGTCTGTTTAGAGATGGCCCAGTCTGTTTAGAGATGGCCCAGTCTGTTTAGAGATGGCCCAGTCTGTTTAGAGATGGCCCAGTCTGTTTAGAGATGGCCCAGTCTGTTTAGAGATGGCCCAGTCTGTTTAGAGATGGCCCAGTCAGTTTAGAGATGGCCCAGTCTGTTTAGAGATGGCCCAGTCTGTTTAGAGCTGGCCCAGTCTGTTTAGAGATGGCCCAGTCTGTTTAGAGATGGCCCAGTCTGTTTAGAGCTGGCCCAGTCTGTTTAGAGATGGCCCAGTCTGTTTAGAGATGGCCCAGTCTGTTTAGAGATGGCCCAGTCTGTTTAGAGATGGCCCAGTCTGTTTAGAGATGGCCCAGTCTGTTTAGAGCTGGCCCAGTCTGTTTAGAGATGGCCCAGTCTGTTTAGAGATGGCCCAGTCTGTTTAGAGATGGCCCAGTCTGTTCAGAGATGGCCCAGTCTGTTCAGAGATGGCCCAGTCTGTTTAGAGATGGCCCAGTCTGTTTAGAGATGGCCCAGTCTGTTTAGAGATGGCCCAGTCTGTTTAGAGATGGCCCAGTCTGTTTAGAGCTGGCCCAGTCTGTTTAGATATGGCCCAGTCTGTTTAGAGCTGGCCCAGTCTGTTTAGAGATGGCCCAGTCTGTTTAGAGCTGGCCCAGTCTGTTTAGAGATGGCCCAGTCTGTTTAGAGATGGCCCAGTCTGTTTAGAGATGGCCCAGTCTGTTTAGAGATGGCCCAGTCTGTTTAGAGCTGGCCCAGTCTGTTTAGAGATGGCCCAGTCTGTTTAGAGCTGGCCCAGTCTGTTTAGAGATGGCCCAGTCTGTTTAGAGCTGGCCCAGTCTGTTTAGAGATGGCCCAGTCTGTTTAGAGATGGCCCAGTCTGTTTAGAGATGGCCCAGTCTGTTTAGAGCATGCCCAGTCAGTTTAGAGATGGCCCAGTCTAACCTCGAAAAGACGGGAGCGAAAACACAAGAAAAACAACGAAAGATAGCTAACATTGGCAGCCCTTCACCCCCCTGTGCATGCAAATCGCCTTGGTTGTAAATGGGTCCCGTAAATGGTCCCGTCCGCGGGGTGGGGGACGGGCCCAGTCAATAATTGAATCCACGCTACGCGCCTGCATCAAGGAGAAGATAAATATGACCGTAGATATCCATGGAGTTGAGACCAAGTCAATATCATATTCTTCGTTTAGACCTTTTGGAGCAAGAGTCTGTAACGTAATGCGTGTGTCCAAAATAGCTCACGTTTTAAAAGGATGTTATTGATGTCAGAGACTCTACGTCTCCGTGGGGGTTGGATCAATTCAATCCCTGTATATATCTGAGTGTGGAGACAATGTGACCCGCTTTACAAACACGTTCAGCTACAGGACTAGTGATGACAACATGGTTGTGGACGGTACGGGGCGGCTGTGGCTCAGGAGGTAGAGCAGGTCGTCCAATGATCCATGGGTCGGCGGTTCGAATCCCTGCTCCTCCTGTCCCCAAATTGTTCCTGATGTGCTGGTTGGTACCTTGCATGGTTTCCGCCGCAATCGGTGTATGAATGTGTGTGTGAATGTAATGCACAATCTATGTAAAGCGCCTTGGATTAAGGCGCTATATAAATGCACCATTTACGGTGTTCGGATATACGTGTTTTTAAAGGAGAATTCCATACTAAAAGGCTTTCTTACCTTTCTTTGTAGTTGTTACGGCCCCACCAAAGAGGTCCATGAGGTGTTATTTTGTGCAAAAGCTACTTATTGGCTATTTCCCCTACATAAGCCCTAAATGAATTGCATTGAATTGAATGGGAATTGAATGGGGCTATGGGGTGTTGTGCTAATTCGCTTATTTCCATCGTTCAAAATTATAATTTCTTTGTATATATCCTCTCTTCATAATGTAAATAATATCCCAGGGCCAAGCGGCACACTTTACTACTTCTTTCGATGGAAATAAGTGAACTAGCATAACACCCCATAGCCCCATTCAATTCCCATTCAATGCAATGCAATTCATTGAGGGCTTATGGTAGGGAAAATAGCCAATAAGGAGTTTTTGCACAAAAAAACACCTGGACCTCTTTGGTGGGGACGTAACAACTACAAAGAAAGGTAAGAAAGATAAGAAAGCATTCTAGCATGGAATTCTCCTTTAAAGGTCTTGCCGATATGTAGGCAAGACAGCATGGACACTTCAGCATATAGATCATATGTACAAATGGACCCTAACGGGTCCATTTGTACACTCTCTGAGTTACAGACCCATAAGGGTCCATTTGGTTCCAAACTATCATTTAGCTATGGGGACCCCCTGGAACTCCCTCAAGGACCCCTGGGGGTCCCCGGACCCCACTTTGGGAAGCACTGACGTAGAGCACTCAGTTGTCCTCTTAAGTAAAGAATGTAATTGAATAAGCAGTGATTGTAAAGTGGAGTAGCTGAAGAGAGAGAAGCAGGGCCAGCCGTAACTGTTTTTATGTCCTAGTCTAGACAGGAGGACATCTTGGTGCCTCCTATACCCTAGTCTAGACAGGAGGACAATTTACAATTTACAATGTAGGCATTTAGCAGACGCTCTTAATCCAGAGCGACTTAGGTCGCATTCATACCAGAGAGCTTTGCTGCGATTAAAACGAATCCTGCTGCGCATTGTCAGAAAGTGCGCTTCGTTTGGCAGGTGTGAAGGCTCATTCGAATCCTAATGCGCAGCAAATAACCGCATTTTACTCCGTCCAAAAACGTGGGTTTCGCTTCGCTTCGAATCGCACTTGACTACGATTCGGTGCAGGTGTGAATGCAATCCGCAGTAAATAAAGGAAATGAAGCAAACATAATGTGGCGGGTGAGGAGCTGAACACAGTTGGAGACGGTTAAGGCATATTTTACGCAGCGCAAAGATGTCCCGTTACTGTGGATAGACGTGGTCGAATAAGGAGACTGAAGCCCTGATCGAAATGAGGACGTGTAGGCTACATTAATCAATTGCTTAAGAAAACACATAAAAACACTGCAGTGTATTATAGCCTACATAATATTCTAATGTCTGTGCGTGCCGTAAACATGGAGTGCTGTCACTGTGTGGGACTGGGGAGTTATATCAGTGCGCTCATGCAGCGCTGTGCCTCCATGCCCAAAAGAACAGTGTGTGGCGGCTGCGTGCGTAGAGAGAGAGAGAGAGAGAGAGAGGGGGGGGGGGGGTCCCAGGCGGCACGACACACGCACGTTATGAGTGTAATTTTATCACCATAGATTTCACTGTGTAGGCTATAGTTTATGAACGGAACACATTGATAAAGGTCCCCCCTGCTGCGTTTCCAATTGCTGCGAATGACAGTGTGAAGGCAAACCGCAGCCAATTAAATATGCAAGTATCCCCTTTCCCCGCCCATACGGATCTGAGTCTACCGAAGTATTAGGTGAGAATGTGACCTTACATTAAGCAAGAACAAAAGCATGGGAATACATCACATAAAAGCATTTATCATGAAACATGCTAAGAAAGTAACAGTGGAATATCTATATAATGAAACTATACATACACTATACATATAAACTATACATATTTACTATACTATGCTATACATATGTACTATGGCGTGCTATGACTATATACAATGCAATTATAGTGCTGTCTACATAAGGCCTAAACTTTGGTTTCCGATTGGCTGTCATTTTTGGGCTGAGTAGGTAGGGAATTTTTATTTTTTTATTTTTCGTGGGAAAGATGGGTAGCAAGGAATTTATTTTATTTTATTTTATTTATTTATTTTTTCGTGGGAAGGATGGGTAGCAAGGATTTTTTTTTACTTTTTTTTTCCTACGGCAATGATGGATATAGGCTTCTTTTTTAATAACTTCAATATTTGCCTGAAATACCATCTTTTAAATAATGAATGGTTCAAGTACACATAACACTACATGCCTACAGCTAAACATTTGAAAACTTTGAATAGAATGTCCACACACTGGTTGAATACTTAATACGCATGTTTCATGATAAATTATTTTTATGTGATGTATTCCCATGCTTTTTGTTCTTGCTTAATGTAAATCGCTCTGGATTAAGAGCGTCTGATAAATGCCTAAATTGTAAATTGTACTGTCTTACAGTAACTAGAAGGCTCTGACAGTAATGAAATGCACAGTCACGTCAAACTGCTGCACCTCCTCCTGCCTGCAACTCAGTTCATTTGAACTGTGGAATCATGGCAGGTCTAAGACTACATTTGCAAGCCCCCTATTTTATTTAGTTGCGCCTGTGTTTTGGGGTGGCATGAATCTTTCATGCTTGTAAACATTGTGAAATCATGCGTACTTCATTTATTGGCCATCCAGTTTTAGGTAACGGTGGCTACATTATATTGGTGTCAGCAACAACCCACCTAACGTAAAACAACCTCTGCTTTCCAGCTCATGTTTTGACATAAAAAGTTAGAACGTGTTGCTGGCATCAACATAGCTAGCTATAGTGCTAGTTATTAAAAGACAAAAACATAGCTAACGTTAGCCCCATATGTGCCCTCTCCTCTCCCTACGCTCATTCTGCGTAGGGAGAGGGCACATATATGGGGCTAAGCTAACGTTCTGACGGGGTAGAAGCATGAGCCGAATGGGTTTCCTCCTCCTCCTCCTCGCATCTCAGGGCTAGATACCGAAAGTCAAACATGCCCAGCACGCACCCAGCCTGGGCGCCTAGAGGCTCCAGGGTGGGGGGGGAGAGTATGTCGGCTGAGATGATAGTCCATTTATCCGCTCGGTCGTGTCTCCCTTCTGCGGACTTAAACCGACACCGGCACGGTTTCACCTCCTTAATTATGTCTTCAAATGTTTTTGTACTCAATCGTATGATCTGTGGTGGTGCTTTGCACGGGCAGTGGACAGTCACAGACACCGTGCACAAGTCCTTGCTGTATGTTGTCACTGTTGTGTTGTGTTGGGTTGTGCGTCTCCTCGCGATGACGCATTCCAAAACATTTGCGCACGTGATATTTTAGACGAAAGAAAACTTTATTTTGACTTTGCGCGTCCCAATGGTCTCATCAAAGATAATTTTAATTTTATTAAAGACCTTTTGGGTCTTACTCGGTCGCATTCTGAGCTTCTTTTCTTTCTTTTTTTTTTTTTTCACCAAATGCCAATAAAATAATATGAGTCGCGCATATTTAATAGAGTCTGTCGGCAACCGGAAACCAAAGTTTTTTTTTGTTAGGCCTAACATGCTATAAGTCTGTATCAAATGCTATCTAAGTCAACAGAAATGCTATCTAAGGGGTTAGGGTAAGTGCTATGGGCCATGAGGACATCTTGGTGCCTCCTATACCCTAGTCTAGACAGGAGGACATCTTGGTGCCTCTTCCCTTATACCCTAGTCTAGACAGGAGGACATCTTGCTGCCTCTTCCCTTATACCCTAGTCTAGACAGGAGGACATCTTGGTGCCTCTTCCCTTATACCCTAGTCTAGACAGGAGGACATCTTGGTGCCTCTTCCCTTATACCCTAGTCTAGACAGGAGGACATCTTGGTGCCTCCTCCCTTATACCCTAGTCTAGACAGGAGGACATCTTGGTGCCTCCTCCCTTATACCCTAGTCTAGACAGGAGGACATCTTGGTGCCTCCTCCCTTATACCCTAGTCTAGACAGGAGGACATCTTGGTGCCTCTTCCCTTATACCCTAGTCTAGACAGGAGGACATCTTGGTGCCTCTTCCCTTATACCCTAGTCTAGACAGGAGGACATCTTGGTGCCTCCTATACCCTAGTCTAGACAGGAGGACATCTTGGTGCCTCCTATACCCTAGTCTAGACAGGAGGACATCTTGGTGCCTCTTCCCTTATACCCTAGTCTAGACAGGAGGACATCTCGCTGCCTCTTCCCTTATACCCTAGTCTAGACAGGAGGACATCTTGGTGCCTCTTCCCTTATGTCCTAGTCTAGACAGGAGGACATCTTGGTGCCTCTTCCCTTATACCCTAGTCTAGACAGGAGGACATCTTGGTGCCTCTTCCCTTATACCCTAGTCTAGACAGGAGGACATCTTGGTGCCTCCTCCCTTATACCCTAGTCTAGACAGGAGGACATCTTGGTGCCTCCTCCCTTATGTCCTAGTCTAGACAGGAGGACATCTTGGTGCCTCCTCCACCCTTCCATCATCCCCCTGTCAGAAAAGATTTAATCACACACCACAATGGGTTCACGACAAAAAAAATATCATATTTTTCTATTTTAGGTTTACAAAGTCTACACTCCTCTCCCTCTCTCCCTCTCTCCCTCTCTCCCTCTCTCCCTCTCTCCCTCTCTCCCTGTCTGTCTGTCTGTCTGTCTGTCTGTCTGTCTGTCTGTCTGTCTGTCTGTCTGTCTGTCTGTCTGTCTGTCTGTCTGTCTGTCTGTCTGTCTGTCTGTCTGTCTGTCTGTCTGTCAGTCATATTTTATTCATGACTATTCTATTTTAGGTTTACAAGGTCTACACTCCTCTCTCTGTCTCCCTCTCTCTCTCCCCCCCTCTCTCTGTCTCTGTCTCTGTCTCTGTCTCTGTCTCTGTCTCTGTCTCTGTCTCTGTCTCTGTCTCTGTCTCTGTCTCTGTCTCTGTCTCTGTCTCTGTCTCTGTCTCTGTCTCTGTCTCTCTCTCTCTCTCTCTCTCTCTCTCTCTCTCTCTCTCTCTCTCTCTCTCTCTCTCTCTCTCTCTCTCTCTCTCTCTCTGTCTCTGTCTTTGCTAAAAATAGCAGAACTACAAGCTCGTAGCGCGCTACGAGCTTGTAGATCTGCTATTTTTCAATAGTTGCATGGGAGCCGGTGTAGACTTTTTACAATTGCGGTTCTTATATATTTCAGTGTTTTAAGCAAAGCGATGCATGCCTAATTATTATATTATGTTCATTCCATACTCTGTGTGTGTGTGTGTGTGTGTGTGTGTGTGTGTGCGCGTGCGTGTAAGAACTGGGAGGCGGAGGCGCTGACCGGGACAGTGTGTTGTAAGTCCTCGTGGCGAGGTCGCCTTCATCCATCTGGGTGACAGCGGACTGCTGGGCGAGTGCTGGCGCTTTGGCATGGCGGGGGGGGGTCGGTCAGATCAACATATGGAATGAATTCTGTACTCATGACCATATATGGAGCGTGTCTTAGTGTCCCACCCCTAGCTGCATGTAGTAGACTCAGAGCATATTAAATGAATCTTAGCTCTGTGTGGTAGATGGACTGGTCAGCCGGTCATGTCATCATCATTAGTGTCATGTCATTATCATGGCAGTGAAGAGAGGAGGTTTGCTCCAAGGTGTTTGCTTTTTATTCAATACACCATAAATAAGACACAACGTTTGATCATCAGGTGATAATCGGCAGCATATGTGACAACTTTTAACCCATTCTGACCTGAGATCAGATTCTAAAAATGTCAGTCGTTCTTCGATTTTTCAAAAATAGCAGACCTACAAGCTCGTAGCGCGCCACTCGGTGGCGCGATATGAGCTTGTAGATCTGCTATTTTTCAATAGCTAAAGCATAACATGATGCTAACACCAAAATGGGTGCCCGGTCAGAATGGGTTAAACCCAGTCGTCACATCACGTGACTGATGACGACTGCATGGGCAGGTGATTCACTAACACCAATAAGTGACATGACAATGAATAAATATAACAATAAATATGAACACGAATGACCACCACAGCAAGCAAGTTTACAATAAGGCAACGCAGTTTCAAAAGAACAGTTTCAATAAAAACTTGCTGTTTTTTTTTTGCTTGTTACAGACTGTATTAGTATTTTTTAAATACATTTTTTAATATTTTTTCTCTCCTCTCTTCACTGTACTTACCTTAGTCCAGCACCAGACAGGAACTGGATGTGCGCTATAGCCACCTACCTTTTATACTAATTATCATGGCAGTGACCTGCCCTGGAGGTCAACACCGGTCCACAAAGATTACTCTTACTGCATCGATGGTCAGCAACTGACCTCTCTCTGGTACCATCTATTCTATTCTATAGCAACTGACCTCTCTCTGGTACCATCTATTCTATTCTACAGCAACTGACCTCTCTCTGGTACCATCTATTCTATTCTACAGCAACTGACCTCTCTCTGGTACCATCTATTCTATTCTACAGCAACTGACCTCTCTCTGGTACCATCTATTCTATTCTACAGCAACTGACCTCTCTCTGGTACCATCTATTCTATTCTATAGCAACTGACCTCTCTCTGGTACCATCTATTCTATTCTACAGCAACTGACCTCTCTCTGGTACCATCTATTCTATTCTACAGCAACTGACCTCTCTCTGGTACCATCTATTCTATTCTACAGCAACTGACCTCTCTCTGGTACCATCTATTCTATTCTACAGCAACTGACCTCTCTCTGGTACCATCTATTCTATTCTATAGCAACTGACCTCTCTCTGGTACCATCTATTCTATTCTATAGCAACTGACCTCTCTCTGGTACCATCTATTCTATTCTATAGCAACTGACCTCTCTCTGGTACCATCTATTCTATTCTATAGCAACTGACCTCTCTCTGGTACCATCTATTCTATTCTATATCAACTGACCTCTCTCTGGTACCATCTATTCTATACTACAGCAACTGACCTCTCTCTGGTACCATCTATTCTATTCTATAGCAACTGACCTCTCTCTGGTACCATCTATTCTATTCTATAGCAACTGACCTCTCTCTGGTACCATCTATTCTATTCTATAGCAACTGACCTCTCTCTGGTACCATCTATTCTATTCTACAGCAACTGACCTCTCTGGTACCATCTATTCTATTCTATAGCAACTGACCTCTCTGGTACCATCTATTCTATTCTATAGCAACTGACCTCTCTCTGGTACCATCTATTCTATTCTACAGCAACTGACCTCTCTCTGGTACCATCTATTCTATAGCAACTGACCTCTCTCTGGTACCATCTATTCTATTCTATAGCAACTGACCTCTCTCTGGTACCATCTATTCTATTCTACAGCAACTGACCTCTCTCTGGTACCATCTATTCTATTCTACAGCAACTGACCTCTCTCTGGTACCATCTATTCTATTCTATAGCAACTGACCTCTCTCTGGTACCATCTATTCTATTCTATAGCAACTGACCTCTCTCTGGTACCATCTATTCTATTCTACAGCAACTGACCTCTCTCTGGTACCATCTATTCTATTCTATAGCAACTGACCTCTCTCTGGTACCATCTATTCTATTCTATAGCAACTGACCTCTCTCTGGTACCATCTATTCTATACTATAGCAACTGACCTCTCTCTGGTACCATCTATTCTATTCTACAGCAACTGACCTCTCTCTGGTACCATCTATTCTATTCTATAGCAACTGACCTCTCTCTGGTACCATCTATTCTATTCTATAGCAACTGACCTCTCTCTGGTACCATCTATTCTATTCTATAGCAACTGACCTCTCTGGTACCATCTATTCTATTCTACAGCAACTGACCTCTCTCTGGTACCATCTATTCTATTCTACAGCAACTGACCTCTCTCTGGTACCATCTATTCTATTCTATAGCAACTGACCTCTCTCTGGTACCATCTATTCTATTCTACAGCAACTGACCTCTCTCTGGTACCATCTATTCTATTCTACAGCAACTGACCTCTCTCTGGTACCATCTATTCTATTCTATAGCAACTGACCTCTCTCTGGTACCATCTATTCTATTCTACAGCAACTGACCTCTCTGGTACCATCTATTCTATTCTATAGCAACTGACCTCTCTGGTACCATCTATTCTATTCTACAGCAACTGACCTCTCTGGTACCATCTATTCTATTCTACAGCAACTGACCTCTCTGGTACCATCTATTCTATTCTATAGCAACTGACCTCTCTGGTACCATCTATTCTATTCTACAGCAACTGACCTCTCTGGTACCATCTATTCTATTCTATAGCAACTGACCTCTCTCTGGTACCATCTATTCTATTCTATAGCAACTGACCTCTCTCTGGTACCATCTATTCTATTCTATAGCAACTGACCTCTCTCTGGTCTGCATGCTGCTGCTCTGAAATGCATCCGTGCAGTGCGCTGCACGCCCCCCTCCACGCCCCCCCTCCACGCCCCCCTCCTTTTTTTTTTTGCAAAATTGCAAAGGGTGAATTGCAAAGTTGTGTCACTTTGCCCTGGCTGAGCTGGGATGGCTGACAAAGGGGTGAATTGCAAAGTTGCAAAAAATTGCAAAAACTCTCCTCATAACTGGAAGGCTGTGCCACTTGCTGGCGCGGTGACCCTTTCCTCAACTGTGAGTTGTCCTGAAAGCTCACCAGCCCCTGACCTGTGACCAGCGCTTGTTTTTCGCGACTTCCTTCAGCCCTGGCGTCTTGCCTTCCGCCCCTTTTGACCTGATCCCATGTAACTTCATTGAGGCCTACTGCCGGCTTGTTAACAATACCCTAAAGCTAAATTCCAGTACCGCAACTTTCACACTTCGCTCACTCTCCTCGCGTCCTCCACTCGCTCCTCGGCTCCGCCCCCAGCGAGGAGGAGAGGAGGAGGAGAGGATTCGATGCGAGGACAGAGTGGTGGTCGAATTTTCCTCTAGAATCGGAATGTACTACGCTGTCATTTCAAAGCGACGGCACATTCGCGATCACTAATGACGTGTATCAATTCAATTCAATTCAAAGGGCTTTATTGGCATGGGAAAACATACGTTAACATTGCCAAAGCAAAAGTGGTGGAACAATACAGTGTCACACAGCTGGATCACTGGAACTCCGAACAGAGCCAGTCTACAGAATAGACAATTCATCATTTTGTGCATGTAACCGAGGTTCCGAGGCCAATGTGTATGTATTGGTAACATGTGCAAAGCAAGGCTATTTATTCCTGAAATAGTGAATAAGCGCCAGGATGCGCACACGTATAAATCACCCCCCCTCCTCCGACAGTCAGTCCTCCGCGGTCTTTGCAAATAACGGACACTATAACAGGAATTAGGTATAGTCTCTCTGACTTACATATTCAGTTCAGTCCACATATAAATAAATACATTTTTGTCACCCATTCATAGCAGTCTGTGCATTCAGGCATGCACAGAGATAAATTAACTATAGCTTTTGAGGTGTGCACAATATAGCCGGCCTAATTTATATATCCTACTTTTATTATGCTTATATCACACAACGCAATAAAGCCAGTGGCTTGTTGTGGTCCTTTCACTTTCACATATGTAGGCTAGATAGGCTACTTTATCATTCTGAAGCTCTATTCATTCAGCGAAAATGTGTCTCTTCAACAAACAGTTTGAACAGTGCGTGCATGTGTGTGTTGGCCGTTGGGTCAGCGACTTCAGCCAGTCAGCCGGCCGGCAGCTAGTGGATGGGGGGGGGGGGTGCATAGTATCGGGTTTCAAGCAGTGTTTTTGTGCCACATGTGGAGGAGGCGGACTTATGTCACTGGAGAAGGAAAAAAACAAATACACGTGATGCGGAAATCCGCTGCGAGGAGACAAAATACCCCACCGAGCCTGCACTTGATGTACACTCGCTCTGTGCGGTCTCGGAGAGCCCACTCGGCTCCTCCACTCGACTCCACTCTCCTCCTCGATGGAGCACTTTAACAAATGGAACGTTAACCATTTCCGGGTCACGCTGGAATGACCCCGAGTGACCGAGTGGGAGTGAGCGAGTGTCCCCAGATTTTGGGTATTGGAATTTAGCTTATATGAAATAGTGCCCAGGCTAGTGGGAGAGAGAGAGAAAGGGGAGAGAGAGAGAGCTAGAGGGGGGACAGAGAGAGTTGCTGTAACTTTGCGATGTCTATAATAGTCTAATAATTTGAGATTTTCATAAGCTGTATGCCATAAAAAGAAATCAAGATTAAAACGAAAACAGGAATATTTCCCTGCATGTGCAATGAATCTAGAATATATGAAAGTTTCACTTTTTGAATTATATTACAGAAGAAAATTAACTTGTATATACACGATATTCAGTTCACACGGTGTGAAGGCCCTGTGTATTTAAGGAATAGAGCATTGTAGGGATCAAGCAAAAGCCCCTTTCAAACATTTGAAACCTGCGTGGCCCAGAACCAAGTATCCCCCAGCATCCCCTGAGACCCCGTTCAGCGGTTTGTCAATAAGGAAAAGCCTATGTGCATAATTATGTTCTGGGAGTGTCCCAGGGTCAAGACATATTGGTCTCGGGTAGCTAGGACCCTATCTGAAATATCTGCAATCGAGGGTACCATGTCTCCCTCAGATTTCTTTGTTAAATGATGATTCCACACTCTCAATACCAGTCATTCAAAAAAAAAGTATTCTTTGCTGGAACTACTGCTGCAAAAAAATCTTCTTGTGTCTAGATGGAAACCTCCTCATAGTCTTTCTGTAAAAATACTATTTCTGAATGTATCAGGGTTGGAAATATCAATTGCGAGAACTAATGGAGCAAAAAGGCAATCTATTGAAGCACTTACAGAGGCTGTAGAAAAGGTCAAAGCACAACTATAATGCCATATTATAAATGTACATGTATGTATGTATGTATGTAACTATGTATGTATGCCTACTTTTCAATCTTTATTTATAAGTCAACCAGCCAAGATGCCTATATATTGTAAAATGTCAAACTAACTGATGAAATGTCTGTTCTTGTTGCAATGATAATTGGAACCTTGGGGAGGGCGGGGCGACGGGGGAATTGTAACGGAAATGAAAAATGCTTAATAAAACTTAATTAATTAATTAAGTAAGTAAATTAATTAAAAAATAATAAGGAAAAGCCTGCTATTGGACTGTCAACCAGAAGCCTATAAAAGCCCCACTGCATGTAAACAGGCCAACATGATTAGAAATGTCTGGCATTGCCATCTGCACTTCTGCACTCTCACTGACTGGAGTATATATCTGTTAGTGTGTGTTCTTTGTGACCTGGGAGTTGTAGCGGATGAGTTTCATTTAGTTTTCCTCTGTTTTCCTCTGACACTCTTTATTTTTTGAAATAAGGAGTGTCTTAAATCATGGTATAGTGACTATACCATGATTTAAGACAGAGAAAAATCTGGATAAGAACCCAGATGTGTTTTGGATGTCTGAATGTGTTATGTTAAAGTTTTTACAAGTGCGTTTGTCTTCCATGCAACGCCATTCCAAAGCCCTTTTCTTTTGATATAATACACCCCATGCACTACAACATGCACCCCATGCACTACAACATGCACCCCATGCACTACAACATGCACCCCATGCACTACAACACGAACACATGAACTGAGTCACTTTAATAGATCCCCTCTATACTCTTGTCTCCCTGCAGGCTTGACTTCGTCCAGGAACCCCATGGATCGGGATGTGGAGAGCACAGCCATCTTCAGAACGGCCAAGCTGTCCAAACAGTTCCGAGACGACGACCCGCCCAAGGACCAGCTGACGGAGGTGGAGAGGAAGCCGCGCAAGGTGCAGCGGTACGTCCGCAAGGACGGCAAGTGCAACGTCCACCACGGCAACGTGCAGGAGCTGTACCGCTACCTGACGGACATCTTCACCACGCTGGTGGACCTGAAGTGGCGGTTCAACCTCTTCATCTTCGTCCTGGTGTACACCATCACGTGGCTCCTGTTCGGCTTCGCCTGGTGGCTCATCGCCTACGTGCGCGGCGACTTCGACCACACGGCGGACGACAAGTGGACGCCGTGCGTCAACAACCTCAACGGCTTCGTCTCGGCCTTCCTCTTCTCATCGAGACGGAGACCACCATCGGCTACGGCTACCGCGTCATCACAGACAAGTGCCCCGAGGGCATCCTGCTGCTGCTCATCCAGTCGGTGCTGGGCTCCATCGTGAACGCCTTCATGGTGGGCTGCATGTTCGTCAAGATCTCGCAGCCCAAGAAGCGCGCCGAGACGCTGGTGTTCTCCACCAACGCCGTCATCTCCATGCGCGACGGCCGGCTCTGCCTGATGTTCCGCGTCGGGGACCTGCGCAACTCGCACATCGTGGAGGCGTCCATCCGAGCCAAGATGATCAAGTCGAAGCAGACCAAGGAGGGCGAGTTCATCCCCCTCAACCAGACGGACATCAACGTGGGCTACGACACCGGGGACGACCGGCTCTTCCTGGTGTCGCCGCTCATCATCTGCCACGAGATCAACCACAAGAGTCCCTTCTGGGAGATCTCGCAGGCCCACCTGGGGAAGGAGGACATCGAGATCGTGGTCATTCTGGAGGGGATGGTGGAAGCTACAGGTACGTACATATACAGTCGGAACAGTTTAGGAGACAAGACTGCCTATTCTCCGTTAGAAAAAGGAAAAGAAAAGAAAAGAAAAGAAAAGAAAAGA
>NC_139697.1:100804680-100823331 GCF_964188405.1 Protomyctophum parallelum | reverse complement strand
AACACCTCTTGGACGGCCGGTGTCTCTCAAGACAGACTGTTGCCTGAGGAACAACAGGGGAGGCGCTGTTTTCCCGAATATTTGACGATGGGATTCTCAGATTGCCGGCGGAGAGGTCCAAAATGTTCGGAATTCCCAGAAAATATGTAATGTAAATGTAAAATGTCCACGAAAATCTTCATGGGGGCCGAAAGGGGCCCTAGGATTCTTCATGGGGGCCATGGCCCCGTGGCCCCCACAGACTCTACGTCGCTGATCAACGGGACGTCCGTATAGAGGTCCGTACAACTCTATTATACGCGTATAAATGGCACAAATATAAAGTGCTCACCCTAAAAGCTGTTTGTTACCCTTCGCTGCGGGCCGCTTATGTTCCGTCTGATTCCGTATTTGTTCCATAAAAAGGTGTTTTAATCCCGCCCGGGCCCGAATGTCACCGCGTTTCCTCGCTGTCCGCTGCGTGTAATACCGGCGTTGGCCTGCTGCGCCACTATAAACTCACTATGGGGAGTATACCGTGAAATTCAGGCACAGGCGGGATTAAACGGCTCTATATCGAACAACACGGAGTAGCAGTGAACGCACAGCCGGCCCGACCCGACGCTGGACATCTCTGACTTCAGGTCGAGCACTTTATATTTGTAATTCGCTTATAATGTGTGGCGAAGTACGGGCGTTGACAACGGACCTCCAGTGGATATTTGGGAGTTGGTCAAGACTGACAGAGAGAGAGAGTGAGAGAGAGAGAGCGACACACACACACACACACACACACACACACACACACACACACACACACACACACACACACACACACACACACACACACACACACACACACACACACACACACACAATGTCATTATCGATTTAAAAGAAAACCTCTGTCATTCTTGTTGGTCCAACCGACGATAGTGAAGAGTAAGACAGACAGTGTTGTTACATAACATTGACAGGCAGGCCTAATATTAGTTCACACACATCATCATCACCCACTGCATGTGGGGAGAAACCACAGCTGATTACAATTAGCCGACACCTATACCTGATACCTATATTAAAGGAGGATTATTATTATTATTATGGTTGATTTGACTGATTTGTGGAGAAAATATAAGAAGCAATACGTTGAGGAAGATTCAAGAATAAATGCGCCTTCGTTTAGTTTTGAGTTAAAAAGGGTATATAATATAATATGCGTGTAAAAGATACAATAAAACGCTGTTTAATATATTTGACTGTTCTGTGCTGCTTCGGTCTCTGTGTGTGTGTGTGTGTGTGTGTGTGTGTGTGTGTGTGTGTGTGTGTGTGTGTGTGTGTGTGTGTGTGTGTGTGTGTGTGTGTGTGTGTGTGTGTGTGTGTGTGTGTGTGTGTGTGTGTGTGTGTGTGTGTGTGTGTGTGTGTGTGTGTGTTTGTGGTGGGCTGTGTGTGTTTCACAACACAACAATTGTCCTACGTGGTTTCGTTTCACTCTCAAAGATGATTGTTGCACGACTCCCCGGCCGGCCACAGTACAGTACGAAGCCTCTACTGTAGCCATGATGATGATAAATATAGTACAGCACCGACAACAAGACATAATAAACTGCCCTGGATGGGTTTTCATCACCATGGCGACGCCGGGAAACCTGCAGCTATTATGGTGGGCTGCGCCGCGTATATACGTGCGGTGGTGCGCGCAGCGTTTCAGCTAGTGTGTGTGTGTGCGTGTGTGTGTGTGTGTGTGTGTTGGGGGGGGGGGGGGGGGGGGTCAGGTGACAGTGGAGTGGAAACACTTGCATTATAGCAATAACAATGCAGGAGAACAACATGAAATTGGTGTTCAACATGTGTTGGTCGAGACTCGAGACCACAACATGATTTGATGATTATTATTATTATTATTATTATTACTATTATTATTATTATTATTATTATTATTACTACTACTTGTGCAAGCAGAGTCTAGCAGAGAGTGGCTCAGAGCCTCTGCCTGATGGCAGGGATATCCCTTTTGGTCTAGTGGGTTTAAAAGATGTTGGACTTTCACGCAGGAGACCCGAGTTCGAATCCCAGGCGTTAGAAGAGCGCACAAGCACTGTACTGGGCTGCGTATGTCGGTGTCGGGGATTGGTCAGGGATTGGCTGATGATGATGTAACTAAATTCACTTCACTCACTCACGACAGTGATTGTAAACGTACACAAAAATAACTCAGGCTGACACCGTCATATTGCTACCTCGTCTATTCTAAATGCAAGTAAAAAAAATAGGGACAAAAAAATACATATGATCAGTTAAAAATCACACCCGTGTGAAGTGAAGGGCGCTAATATATTAAAGTCTAACTCATGTTTATTAGGTGATGTATACGATGATGTAAAACAAACGGCGCCAACAACAACAACATTAATGCCATTAACAATAAAGAGACAATATGACGTAAATGTTCCCTTCATTATCAATGGGCGTTTACAAAACAAACACTGAACTAAAAACAAACATTAAACCTGTGTATAGGACGGGCTATAGCGCCCCTCAATAACAGGAGAGTCTGTAAACATTATGGATAAACAACCAGGATTTGACCCATAAAGGCACCGTCATATAGGGTCTATTGGGCCACCGGGGCCATGGCCCAGTCTGTTTAGAGATGGCCCAGTCTGTTTAGAGATGGCCCAGTCTGTTTAGAGATGGCCCAGTCTGTTCAGAGATGGCCCAGTCTGTTAGAGATGGCCCAGTCTGTTTAGAGATGGCCCAGTCTGTTTAGAGATGGCCCAGTCTGTTTAGAGATGGCCCAGTCTGTTTAGAGATGGCCCAGTCTGTTTAGAGATGGCCCAGTCTGTTTAGAGATGGCCCAGTCTGTTCAGAGCAGGCCCAGTCTGTTCAGAACAGGCCCAGTCTGTTTAGAGATGGCCCAGTCTGTTTAGAGATGGCCCAGTCTGTTCAGAGATGGCCCAGTCTGTTTAGAGATGGCCCAGTCTGTTTAGAGATGGCCCAGTCAGTTTAGAGATGGCCCAGTCTGTTTAGAGCAGGCCCAGTCTGTTTAGAGATGGCCCAGTCTGTTTAGAGATGGCCCAGTCTGTTTAGAGATGGTCCAGTCTGTTTAGAGATGGCCCAGTCTTTTTAGAGATGGCCCAGTCTTTTTAGAGATGGCCCAGTCTGTTTAGAGATGGCCCAGTCTGTTTAGAGATGGCCCAGTCTGTTTAGAGATGGCCCAGTCTGTTTAGAGATGGCCCAGTCTGTATAGAGATGGCCCAGTCTGTTTAGAGCTGGCCCAGTCTGTTTAGAGATGGCCCAGTCTGTTCAGAGCAGGCCCAGTCTGTTCAGAGCAGGCCCAGTCTGTTTAGAGATGGCCCAGTCTGTTTAGAGATGGCCCAGTCTGTTCAGAGATGGCCCAGTCTGTTTAGAGCTGGCCCAGTCTGTTTAGAGATGGCCCAGTCTGTTCAGAGATGGCCCAGTCTGTTTAGAGATGGCCCAGTCTGTTCAGAGATGGCCCAGTCTGTTTAGAGATGGCCCAGTCTGTTTAGAGATGGCCCAGTCTGTTTAGAGATGGCCCAGTCAGTTTAGAGATGGCCCAGTCTGTTCAGAGATGGCCCAGTCTGTTTAGAGATGGCCCAGTCTGTTTAGAGATGGCCCAGTCTGTTTAGAGATGGCCCAGTCTGTTTAGAGATGGCCCAGTCTGTTTAGAGATGGCCCAGTCTGTTTAGAGATGGCCCAGTCTAACCTCGAAAAGACGGGAGCGAAAACACAAGAAAAACAACGAAAGATAGCTAACATTGGCAGCCCTTCACCCCCCTGTGCATGCAAATCGCCTTGGTTGTAAATGGGCCCAGTCAATAATTGAATCCACGCTACGCGCCTGCATCAAGGAGAAGATAAATATGACCGTAGATATCCATGGAGTTGAGACCAAGTCAATATCATATTCTTTGTTTAGACCTTTTGGAGCAAGAGTCTGTAACGTAATGCGTGTGTCCAAAATAGCTCACGTTTTAAAAGGATGTTATTGATGTCAGAGACTCTACGTCTCCGTGGGGGTTGGATCAATTCAATCCCTGTATATATCTCTGAGTGTGGAGACAATGTGACCCGCTTTACAAACACGTTCAGCTACAGGACTAGTGATAACAACATGGTTGTGGACGGTACGGGGCGGCTGTGGCTCAGGAGGTAGAGCAGGTCGTCCAATGATCCATGGGTCGGCGGTTCGAATCCCTGCTCCTCCTGTCTACATGTTGAAGTGTCCTTGGGCAAGGCGCGGAACCCCAAATTGTTCCTGATGTGCTGGTTGGTACCTTGCATGGTTTCCGCCGCAATCGGTGTATGAATGTGTGTGTGAATGTAATGCACAATCTATGTAAAGCGCCTTGGATTAAGGCGCTATATAAATGCACCATTTACGGTGTTCGGATATACGTGTTTTTAAAGGAGAATTCCATACTAAAAGGCTTTCTTACCTTTCTTTGTAGTTGTTACGGCCCCACCAAAGAGGTCCATGAGGTGTTATTTTGTGCAAAAGCTACTTATTGGCTATTTCCCCTACCATAAGCCCTAAATGAATTGCATTGAATTGAATGGGAATTGAATGGGGCTATGGGGTGTTGTGCTAATTCGCTTATTTCCATCGTTCAACATTATAATTTCTTTGTATATATCCTCTCTTCATAATGTAAATAATATCCCAGGGCCAAGCGGCACACTTTACTACTTCTTTCGATGGAAATAAGTGAACTAGCATAACACCCCATAGCCCCATTCAATTCCCATTCAATGCAATGCAATTCATTGAGGGCTTATGGTAGGGAAAATAGCCAATAAGGAGTTTTTGCACAAAAAAAAACACCTGGACCTCTTTGGTGGGGACGTAACAACTACAAAGAAAGGTAAGAAAGATAAGAAAGCATTCTAGCATGGAATTCTCCTTTAAAGGTCTTGCCGATATGTAGGCAAGACAGCATGGACACTTCAGCATATAGATCTCTGAGTTACAGACCCATAATAATAATAATAATAATAATAAAACTTTATTTGTATAGCACCTTTTATGACATGAAATGCAGCTCAAAGTGCTTTACAGAACAATGGAGAATAAAAGAAAAGCAAGGCAACGACAGTAATGCAATACAGTGAGGACATGAATAACAAAAACTAAAAAAACAAACAACTAAAAGATCAATTAAAAGCAATGTTGTAGAAGTGGGTCTTGAGCTGAGCTTTAAAAATGTCTACAGAGGCTGCCTGACAAAGGTACAGAGGGAGCTTGTTCCATGCCGACGGCCCATAAGGGTCCATTTGGTTCCAAACTATCCTTTAGCTATGGGGACCACCTGGAACTCCCTCAAGGACCCCTGACGTAGAGCACTCAGTTGTCCTTAAGTAAAGAATGTAATTGAATAAGCAGTGATTGTAAAGTGGAGTAGCTGGAGAGACAGAAGCAGGGCCAGCCGTAACTGTTGTCATGTCATAGTCTAGACAGGAGGACATCTTGGTGCCTCCTATACCCTAGTCTAGACAGGAGGACATCTTGGTGCCTCCTCCCTTATGTCCTAGTCTAGACAGGAGGACATCTTGGTGCCTCCTATACCCTAGTCTAGACAGGAGGACATCTTGGTGCCTCCTCCACCCTTCCATCATCCCCCTGTCAGAAAAGATTTAATCACACACCACAATGGCACACACGACAAAAAAAAATCATATTTTTCTATTTTAGGTTTACAAAGTCTACACTCCTCTCTCTGTCCCCCTCTCTGTCCCCCCCCCTCTCTCTCTCTCTCTCTCTCTCTGTCTGTCTGTCTGTCTGTCTGTCTGTCTGTCTGTCTGTCTGTCTGTCTGTCTGTCTGTCTGTCTGTCTGTCTGTCTGTCTGTCTGTCATATTTTATTCATGACTATTCTATTTTAGGTTTACAAGGTCTACACTCCTCTCTCTGTCTCCTCTCTCTCCACCTCTCTCTCTCTGTCTCTGTCTTTGCTAAAAATAGCAGATCTACAAGCTCGTAGCGTGCGCTACGAGCTTGTAGATCTGCTATTTTTCAATAGTTGCATGTCGGTCAGATCAACATATGGAATGAATCCTGTACTCATGACCATATATGGAGCGTGTCTTAGTGTCCCACCCCTAGCTGCATGTAGAGCATATTAAATGAATCTTAGCTCTGTGTGGTAGATGGACAGGTCAGCCGGTCTCATGTCATCATCATTAGTGTCATGTCATTATCATGGCAGTGGAGAGAGGAGGTTTGCTCCAAGGTGTTTGCTTTTTATTCAATACACCATAAATAAGACACAACGTTTGGGCCGTGAACGGTCTTCATCAGGTGATAATTGGCAGCATATGTGACAACTTTTAAACCCAGTCGTCACATCACGTGACTGATGACGACTGCATGGGCAGGTGATTCACTAACTCCAATAAGTGACATGACAATAAATATAACAATAAATATTAGGGATGCACCGAAAATTCGGCCACCAAAAATATTCGGCCGAAAATGGCTAAAAATGTATTTTCGGCCTATTCGGTTTCGGCTCAAATAGGCCGAAAAAATATCACCGAATAGTAGTGAGATATAATTCAACTAAACTGCGGGAAAAACACAGATGTACAAGCCCAACGAGCTGTGCATTGCGACGGGGAGATAACTTGTAGATCTGCTACTTCCAGCGCAGGAAGGGCGCATGCTTATGAGGCTCTTTAACTATGCATCAGCAGCCAGCGACGCTGCGACAGTCACTCACAACACGCGAGCAGCAGACGGAATGCACAGGCAGATCCGACACAACATCCACGCTTCCATAGCCTTTTAAATCTTATTTCCCATCCACGGGCACAAGCAACGTGATACCCAGCAGCTTCCACCCGATCTGTGGTGGTGTTCTGTTGACGAGGGAAGCTACTAGCTAGTAGCTAGCATGGGAGCTAACGTTAGTTTTAACACTATGTACTTTCCATCCGTTCCCCAACCCCATCACACTCGCTGCTGCGTTTACACGGGCAGACAAAGACGAATGGGAATATAATTTGTAGCTTTAACAATTAATGATAGACTGTATCGTTGCGTCTGCCCGTGTTTGATGGTCATGAAGGGTTTCACTGTCCATAGCAGGCAGACCTGTCAAAACGAAGCACTTCCCAAAACTCAGAGACATGCCACCACCTATAAATTCAAACCCACCTGTGGAATATTGCTATCTCATTCCACTTTAATTTATTTTATTCCATAGTCTTAGTTTTTCTCAAATAAAGTTGTTTTTATTTGTTTTCTCATGTTCTCCTTGAAAAGTGTCTTTAAGTAGGCTACTCAGAGAAGCTATAAATAATATTATTATCACTATTATTATTACTACTTGTTTTATTGCCTATGCTTATGTAGAAAAAAAAGCTCACTGCTCAGGTCAAATAGGCCTATTGATATGCGATTACAATGTGATTAATTGAGATGAATTAATCACAAAGCCTCCAATTAATTAGATGTTTTTTAATGAAGTCCCAACCCTATTATGGCTTATAGATCTAGCTTCAAATAAAAAATCTAAAAAAGGTTAAATGTGTCGGACCACACCGTATCGCATCAAATTCCATGAAATTCCACATTCCACACAAGATGTATTCGGCTATTCGGTATTCGGTTTTCGGCCAAGAATTTCCCTTTCGGTGCATCCCTAATAAATATGAACACGAATGACCACCACAGCAAGCACGTTTACAATAAGGCAACGCAGTTTCAAAAGAACAGTTTCAATAAAAACTTGCTGTTTTTTTTTGCTTGTTACAGACTGTATTAGTATTTTTTAAATACATTTTTTTAATATTTTTTCTCTCCTCTCTTCACTGTACTTACTGTACCTTAGTCCAGCACCAGACAGGAACTGGATGTGCGCTATAGCCACCTACCTTTATACTAATTATCATGGCAGTGACCTGCCCTGGTGGTCAACATCGGACCACAGAGATTACTCTTACTGCATCGATGGTCAGCAACTGACCTCTCTCTGGTACCATCTATTCTATTCTACAGCAACTGACCTATCTCTGGTACCATCTATTCTATTCTACAGCAACTGACCTATCTCTGGTACCATCTATTCTATTCTACAGCAACTGACCTATCTCTGGTACCATCTATTCTATTCTATAGCAACTGACCTCTCTCTGGTACCATCTATTCTATTCTACAGCAACTGACCTCTCTCTGGTACCATCTATTCTATTCTACAGCAACTGACCTATCTCTGGTACCATCTATTCTATTCTACAGCAACTGACCTATCTCTGGTACCATCTATTCTATTCTACAGCAACTGACCTATCTCTGGTACCATCTATTCTATTCTATAGCAACTGACCTCTCTCTGGTACCATCTATTCTATTCTACAGCAACTGACCTCTCTCTGGTACCATCTATTCTATTCTATAGCAACTGACCTCTCTCTGGTACCATCTATTCTATTCTACAGCAACTGACCTCTCTCTGGTACCATCTATTCTATTCTACAGCAACTGACCTCTCTCTGGTACCATCTATTCTATTCTATAGCAACTGACCTCTCTCTGGTACCATCTATCCTATTCTATAGCAACTGACCTCTCTCTGGTACCATCTATTCTATTCTATAGCAACTGACCTCTCTCTGGTACCATCTATTCTATTCTATAGCAACTGACCTCTCTCTGGTACCATCTATTCTATTCTATAGCAACTGACCTCTCTCTGGTACCATCTATTCTATTCTATAGCAACTGACCTCTCTCTGGTACCATCTATTCTGTTCTATAGCAACTGACCTCTCTCTGGTACCATCTATTCTATACTATAGCAACTGACCTCTCTCTGGTACCATCTATTCTATTCTACAGCAACTGACCTCTCTCTGGTACCATCTATTCTATTCTACAGCAACTGACCTCTGGTACCATCTATTCTATTCTATAGCAACTGACCTCTCTCTGGTACCATCTATTCTATACTATAGCAACTGACCTCTCTCTGGTACCATCTATTCTATTCTACAGCAACTGACCTCTCTCTGGTACCATCTATTCTATTCTACAGCAACTGACCTCTCTCTGGTACCATCTATTCTATTCTACAGCAACTGACCTCTGGTACCATCTATTCTATTCTATAGCAACTGACCTCTCTCTGGTACCATCTATTCTATACTATAGCAACTGACCTCTCTCTGGTACCATCTATTCTATTCTAAAGCAACTGACCTCTCTCTGGTACCATCTATTCTATTCTACAGCAACTGACCTCTCTCTGGTACCATCTATTCTATTCTACAGCAACTGACCTCTCTCTGGTACCATCTATTCTATTATATAGCAACTGACCTCTCTCTGGTACCATCTATTCTATTCTATAGCAACTGACCTCTCTCTGGTACCATCTATTCTATTCTACAGCAACTGACCTCTCTCTGGTACCATCTATTCTATTCTATAGCAACTGACCTCTCTCTGGTACCATCTATTCTATTCTATAGCAACTGACCTCTCTCTGGTACCATCTATTCTATTCTATAGCAACTGACCTCTCTCTGGTACCATCTATTCTATTCTATAGCAACTGACCTCTCTCTGGTACCATCTATTCTATTCTACAGCAACTGACCTCTCTCTGGTACCATCTATTCTATTCTACAGCAACTGACCTCTCTCTGGTACCATCTATTCTATTCTATAGCAACTGACCTCTCTCTGGTACCATCTATTCTATTCTATAGCAACTGACCTCTCTCTGGTACCATCTATTCTATTCTATAGCAACTGACCTCTCTCTGGTACCATCTATTCTATTCTATAGCAACTGACCTCTCTCTGGTACCATCTATTCTATTCTATAGCAACTGACCTCTCTCTGGTACCATCTATTCTATTCTATAGCAACTGACCTCTCTCTGGTACCATCTATTCTATACTACAGCAACTGACCTCTCTCTGGTACCATCTATTCTATTCTATAGCAACTGACCTCTCTCTGGTACCATCTATTCTATACTACAGCAACTGACCTCTCTCTGGTACCATCTATTCTATTCTATAGCAACTGACCTCTCTCTGGTACCATCTATTCTATACTACAGCAACTGACCTCTCTCTGGTACCATCTATTCTATTCTACAGCAACTGACCTCTCTCTGGTACCATCTATTCTATTCTACAGCAACTGACCTCTCTCTGGTACCATCTATTCTATTCTACAGCAACTGACCTCTCTCTGGTACCACCTATTCTATTCTATAGCAACTGACCTCTCTCTGGTACCATCTATTCTATTCTACAGCAACTGACCTCTCTCTGGTACCATCTATTCTATTCTACAGCAACTGACCTCTCTCTGGTACCATCTATTCTATTCTACAGCAACTGACCTCTCTCTGGTACCATCTATTCTATTCTATAGCAACTGACCTCTCTCTGGTACCATCTATTCTATTCTATAGCAACTGACCTCTCTCTGGTACCATCTATTCTATTATATAGCAACTGACCTCTCTCTGGTACCATCTATTCTATTCTACATCAACTGACCTCTCTCTGGTACCATCTATTCTATTCTATAGCAACTGACCTCTCTCTGGTACCATCTATTCTATTCTATAGCAACTGACCTCTCTCTGGTACCATCTATTCTATTCTATAGCAACTGACCTCTCTCTGGTACCATCTATTCTATTCTATAGCAACTGACCTCTCTCTGGTACCATCTATTCTATTCTATAGCAACTGACCTCTCTCTGGTACCATCTATTCTATTCTACAGCAACTGACCTCTCTCTGGTACCATCTATTCTATTCTACAGCAACTGACCTCTCTCTGGTACCATCTATTCTATTCTATAGCAACTGACCTCTCTCTGGTACCATCTATTCTATTCTATAGCAACTGACCTCTCTCTGGTACCATCTATTCTATTCTATAGCAACTGACCTCTCTCTGGTACCATCTATTCTATTCTATAGCAACTGACCTCTCTCTGGTACCATCTATTCTATTCTACAGCAACTGACCTCTCTCTGGTACCACCTATTCTATTCTATAGCAACTGACCTCTCTCTGGTACCATCTATTCTATTCTACAGCAACTGACCTCTCTCTGGTACCATCTATTCTATTCTATAGCAACTGACCTCTCTCTGGTACCATCTATTCTATTCTATAGCAACTGACCTCTCTCTGGTACCATCTATTCTATTCTATAGCAACTGACCTCTCTCTGGTACCATCTATTCTATACTACAGCAACTGACCTCTCTCTGGTACCATCTATTCTATTCTATAGCAACTGACCTCTCTCTGGTACCATCTATTCTATACTACAGCAACTGACCTCTCTCTGGTACCATCTATTCTATTCTATAGCAACTGACCTCTCTCTGGTACCATCTATTCTATACTACAGCAACTGACCTCTCTCTGGTACCATCTATTCTATTCTATAGCAACTGACCTCTCTCTGGTACCATCTATTCTATACTACAGCAACTGACCTCTCTCTGGTACCATCTATTCTATTCTATAGCAACTGACCTCTCTCTGGTACCATCTATTCTATACTACAGCAACTGACCTCTCTCTGGTACCATCTATTCTATACTACAGCAACTGACCTCTCTCTGGTACCATCTATTCTATTCTATAGCAACTGACCTCTCTCTGGTACCATCTATTCTATACTACAGCAACTGACCTCTCTCTGGTACCATCTATTCTATTCTATAGCAACTGACCTCTCTCTGGTACCATCTATTCTATTCTATAGCAACTGACCTCTCTCTGGTACCATCTATTCTATTCTATAGCAACTGACCTCTCTCTGGTACCATCTATTCTATTCTATAGCAACTGACCTCTCTCTGGTACCATCTATTCTATTCTATAGCATACAGGATCTTAATTAGCTCTGTGTGGAAGATGGACGGGTCGGTGTCGTGTCATTAAGTTTCACCCCCGTCTCTAACGAGATTTAGACGGTGAAGCATTCATTCATTCATTCATTCATTCATTCATTCATTCATTCATTCATTCATTCATTCATTATCTTCTCTGCCTGCTCTGAAATGTACGTGTTGCTTCGTTCCCTTAACCCATTCTGACCTGAGATCAGATTCATACGAGGTTTCCACTGGACACACATTGGTCTGATTAACCCATTCTGACCTGAGATCAGATTCATACGAGGTTTCCACTGGACACACACTGGTCTGATTCATTCTCTTCTCTGCCTGCATGTCTGCGTTCTGCTGCTCTGAAATGTACGGCTTGCTTCGTTCCCTTAAGGAGGATAAAAGGTTTCCTTTCCTTTGCTTGGTTCCCTTAAGGAGGAGAAAAGGTTTCCTTTCCTTGAACGCTTCAGCGTCGCCGTTGCAGGGATCACATCAAAGGAAGGACAGACGAACAACGTTCTTTGATAATATAGTTCTTTATTTCATTAAGGACAGACGAACAACGTTCTTTGATAATATAGTTCTTTATTTCATTAAGGACAGACGAACAACGTTCTTTGATAATATAGTTCTTTATTTCCAAGGGAGAGGCTGCTTGCCCTGCCTTAACCCATTTTGGGCGGGAACCCTTTTTGGTGTTAGCAGAAATAGCAAAATAGCAGATCTACAAGCTTGTAGGTCTGCTATTTTTGAAAAACCGAAGAACGACTGACATAGAAACAGAGCTTTTTCAGTAAACTGTCAGGATTTAGCAGACAATTTTTAGCAGACAATTTTAGAATTTTAAAATGGGTTAACTGGGTTCATTTTTAGTATCTTGTAACAAGATAAAAAGAAAGGTTATAAAGCTGAACAGGCTGATATTCAGCCTGATACGTCCTGGCATTGCACAGCGAATTGGCCGAAAATAGCAGAGTGGTGCCCGTTGGGCACTGGTCTCCTTGGAACGATACAAGTTGGAAATTAATGTCCCACCCAGTTATGATGTCTGTGTCCCTTTTTATGCCCATATTTCTGTTGTTCTTTGTCAGGCATGCCTAAATATTAGTTTCACCCGTCTCTAAAGAGATTTAGACAGTGAAGCATTCATTCTTTCACTTCTCTGCCTGCATGTCTGCGTGCTGCTGCTCTGAAATGCATCCGTGCAGTGCGCTGCACGCCCCCCTCCACGCCCCCCTTCACACCCCCTCCACGCCCCCCTCCACGCCCCCCTTCACGCCCCCCTGCACGCCCCCCTCCACGCCCCCTTCACGCCCCCTTCACGCCCCCCCACGCCTCCAGTCACATAGAAACAGTGAATCACCTTCACCAGTTTGTTTTGAGAGAGACAAGAAATCCAGTATCATCTTATTCAGTGACACCCATGTTAGAATACAGTAATTATATAACTATACACCAGCGGTGCCCAGTAGATCACAAAGGCTGTGCAGCTAGAACACATGACATGCCCTAAAAATATATTATTTAAATGTAAAAGAAAAAGGAAAAAAAATAAGGCATATGCCACTTGAATTAAGGTGACTTGAATGATTGACATAAAAAAGGGCCTGTATGTCAGATCAAACCCACAATGTAGCCTATAGTACTTTGTTTTCAAGTATTGTATCACAAACGTCAGTAGCATTGCAACGTTTTATACAAAAAAAAACCAGACCAATTCCCCTGTATTTTGCAAAGGGTGAATTGCAAAGTTGTGTCACTTTGCCCTGGCTGAGCTGGGAAGGCTGACAAAGGGTGAATTGCAAAGTTGTGTCACTTTGCCCTGGCTGAGCTGGGATGGCTGACAAAGGGTGAATTGCAAAGTTGCAAAAAATTGCAAAAACTCTCCTCATAACTGGAAGGCTGTGCCACTTGCTGTTGCGGTGACCCTTTCCTCAACTGTGAGTTGTCCTGAAAGCTCACCAGCCCCTGGCCTGTGACCAGCGCTTGTTTTTCGCGACTTCCTTCAGCCCTGGCGTCTTGCCTTCCGCCCCTTTTGACCTGATCCTTGTTAACAATACCCTAAAGCTAAATTCCAATACCGCAACTTTCACACTTCGCTCACTCTCCTCGCGTCCTCCACTCGCTCCTCGGCTCCGCCCCCAGCGAGGAGGAGAGGAGGAGGAGAGGATTCGATGCGAGGACAGAGTGGTGGTCGAATTTTCCTCTAGAATCGGAATGTACTACGCTGTCATTTCAAAGCGACGGCACATTCCGCGATCACTAATGACGTGTATCAATTCAATTCAATTCAAAGGGCTTTATTGGCATGGGAAAACATACGTTAACATTGCCAAAGCAAAAGTGGTGGAACAATACAGTGTCACACAGCTGGATCACTGGAACTCCGAACAGAGCCAGTCTACAGAATAGACAATTCATCATTTTGTACATGTAACCGAGGTTCCGAGGCCAATGTGTATGTATTGGTAACATGTGCAAAGCAAGGCTATTTATTCCTGAAATAGTGAATAAGCGCCAGGATGCGCACACGTATAAATCACCCCCCCTCCTCCGACAGTCAGTCCTCCGCGGTCTTTGCAAATAACGGACACTATAACAGGAATTAGGTATAGTCTCTCTGACTTACATATTCAGTTCAGTCCACATATAAATAAATACATTTTTGTCACCCATTCATAGCAGTCTGTGCATTCAGGCATGCACAGAGATAAATTAACTATAGCTTTTGAGGTGCGCACAATATAGCCGGCCTAATTTATATATCCTACTTTTATTATGCTTATATCACACAACGCAATAAAGCCAGTGGCTTGTTGTGGTCCTTTCACTTTCACATATGTAGGCTAGATAGGCTACTTTATCATTCTGAAGCTCTATTAATTCAGCGACTTCAGCCAGTCAGCCGGCCGGCAGCTAGTGGATGGGGTGGGGTGGGGTGGGGGGGGGGGGGGGGGGGGGGTGCATAGTATCGGGTTTCAAGCTGTGTTTTTGTGCCACATGTGGAGGAGGCGGACTTATGTCACTGGAGAAGGAAAAAAACAAATACACGTGATGCGGAAATCCGCTGCGAGGAGACAAAATACCCCACCGAGCCTGTACCTGATGTACACTCGCTCTGTGCGGTCTCGGAGAGCCCACTCGGCTCCTCCACTCGACTCCACTCTCCTCCTCGATGGAGCACTTTAACAAATGGAACGTTAACCATTTCCGGGTCACGCTGGAATGACCCCGAGTGACCGAGTGGGAGTGAGCGAGTGTCCGAGATTTTGGGTATTGGAAATTTAGCTTATATGAAATAGTGCCCAGGCTAGTGGGAGAGAGAGAGAGAAAGGGGAGAGAGAGATGGGGGAGGGAGAGAAGGGGGAGAGAGAGAGAGATGGGAGAGGGAGAGCTAGATGGGGGACAGAGAGAGTTGGGTCACTTTGCGATGTCTATAATAGTCTAATATTTTGAGATTTTCATGAGCTGTATGCCATAAAAAAAATCAAGATTAAAACGAAAACAGGAATATTTCCCTGTATGTGCACTTTTTTAATTATATTACAGAAGAAAATTTACTTGTATACACGATATTCATTTCACACGGTGTGAAGGCCCTGTATATTTAAGGAATAGAGCATTGTAGGGATCAAGCAAAAGCCCCTTTCAAACATTTGAAACCTGCGTGGCCCAGAACCAAGTATCCCCCAGCATCCCCTGAGACCCCGTTCAGCGGTTTGTCAATAAGGAAAAGCCTATGTGCATAATTATGTTCTGGGAGTGTCCCATGGGGTCAAGACATATTGGTCTCGGGTGGCTAGGACCCTATCTGAATTATTTGCAATCGAGGTACCATGTCTCCCTCAGATTTCTTTGTTAACCCATTCTGACCTGAGATCAGATTCATACAAGGTTTCCACTGGACACACACTGGTCTGATTAACCCATTCTGACCTGAGATCAGATTCTAGAAATGTCAGTCGCTCTTCAATTTTTCAAAAATAGCAGACCTACAAGCTCGTATCGCGCCACTCGGTGGCGCGATATGAGCTTGTAGATCTGCTATTTTTCAATAGCTAAAGCATAACATGATGCTGACACCAAAATGGGTTCCCGTTCACACACTCTCAATACCAGTCATTCAAAAAAAAAGTATTCTTTGCTGGAACTACTGCTGCAAAAAAATCTTCTTGTGTCTAGATGGAAACCTCCTCATAGTCTTTCTGTAAAGAAAATGGAAAATACTATTTCTGAATGTATTGGGGTTGGAAATATCAATTGCGAGAACTAATGGAGCAAAAAGGCAATCTATTGAAGCACTTACAGAGGCTGTAGAAAAGGTCAAAGCACAACTATAATGCCATATTCTAAATGTGTGTGTGTGTGTGTGTGTGTGTGTGTGTGTGTGTGTGTGTGTGTGTGTGTGTGTGTGTGTGTGTGTGTGTATGTGTGTGTGTGTGTGTGTGTGTGTGTGTGTGTGTGTGTGTGTGTGTATGTATGTATGCCTACTTTTCAATCTTTATTTATAAGTCAACCAGCCAAGATGCCTATATATTGTAAAATGTCAAACTAACTGATGAAATGTCTGTTCTTGTTGCAATGATAATTGGAACCTTGGGGAGGGTGGGGCGACGGGGGAATTTTAACGAAAATGAAAAATGCTTAATAAAAACTTGGTCACAAAATAATAATAAAGGAAAAGCCTGCTATTGGACTGTCAACCAGAAGCCTATAAAAGCCCCACTGCATGTAAACAGGCCAACATGATTAGAAATGTCTGGCATTGCCATCTGCACTTCTGCACTCTCACTGACTGGAGTATATCTGTTAGTGTGTGTTCTTTGTGACCTGGGAGTTGTAGCGGATGAGTTTCATTTTGTTTTCCTCTGTTTTCCTTGTTTTCCTCTGACACTCTTTATTTTTTGAAATAAGGAGTGTCTTAAATCATGGTATAGTGACTATACCATGATTTAAGACACTCTTTATTTGAAGAAAGAAAAATCAGGATAAGAACCCAGATGTGTTTTGGATGTCTGAATGTGTTATGTTAAAGTTTGTCTTCCATGCAACGCCATTCCAAAGCCCCTTTCTTTTGATGGGTATAGCTCTTACTGAGCCGGTCATTTTGAAAGTAGCTCTCAAGTATAAAACAGAGACACTTTAATAGATCCCCTCTATACTCTTGTCTCCCTGCAGGCTTGACTTCGTCCAGGAACCCCATGGATCGGGATGTGGAGAGCACAGCCATCTTCAGAACGGCCAAGCTGTCCAAACAGTTCCGAGACGACGACCCGCCCAAGGACCAGCTGACGGAGGTGGAGAGGAAGCCGCGCAAGGTGCAGCGGTACGTCCGCAAGGACGGCAAGTGCAACGTCCACCACGGCAACGTGCAGGAGCTGTACCGCTACCTGACGGACATCTTCACCACGCTGGTGGACCTGAAGTGGCGGTTCAACCTCTTCATCTTCGTCCTGGTGTACACCATCACGTGGCTCCTGTTCGGCTTCGCCTGGTGGCTCATCGCCTACGTGCGCGGCGACTTCGACCACACGGCGGACGACAAGTGGACGCCGTGCGTCAACAACCTCAACGGCTTCGTCTCGGCCTTCCTCTTCTCCATCGAGACGGAGACCACCATCGGCTACGGCTACCGCGTCATCACAGACAAGTGCCCCGAGGGCATCCTGCTGCTGCTCATCCAGTCGGTGCTGGGCTCCATCGTGAACGCCTTCATGGTGGGCTGCATGTTCGTCAAGATCTCGCAGCCCAAGAAGCGCGCCGAGACGCTGGTGTTCTCCACCAACGCCGTCATCTCCATGCGCGACGGCCGGCTCTGCCTGATGTTCCGCGTCGGGGACCTGCGCAACTCGCACATCGTGGAGGCGTCCATCCGAGCCAAGATGATCAAGTCGAAGCAGACCAAGGAGGGCGAGTTCATCCCCCTCAACCAGACGGACATCAACGTGGGCTACGACACCGGGGACGACCGGCTCTTCCTGGTGTCGCCGCTCATCATCTGCCACGAGATCAACCACAAGAGTCCCTTCTGGGAGATCTCGCAGGCCCACCTGGGGAAGGAGGACATCGAGATCGTGGTCATTCTGGAGGGGATGGTGGAAGCTACAGGTACGTACATATACAGTCGGAACAGTTTAGGAGACAAGACTGCCTATTCTCCGTTAGAAAAAGGAAAAGAAAAGAAAAGAAAAGAAAAGAAAAGAAAAGGAGGGGAGGGGAGGGGAGGGGAGGGGAGAGGAAAACGAACATAAAACTAAGTATAGACGGCTTAGACGCCACATGGAGCCAAACTGCTGCTTCTGTTGTCTCGCTGTAGACAAAACGGTCCACTGTGCACCTTTTAACCCATTCAGGACGGGAACCCCTTTTGGTGTTTCACGCATTATGTTATACTTTTAGCTATTGAAAGAATAGCAGGTCTACAAGCACTCTGTGCTGCGCTACAAGCTCGCAGATCTGCCATTTTTGAAAAATGTGGCGCAAATCTTTGAATATATATTCATTCAGAGCAAACATTTTTAACTCAAATGTTTTTGCTCCTGGAACAACATATTTTCAGATGGGGGTCGGCGGCCAATTACATTATCATTTTTGTGGTCCTTGACATGAAATATTGAGCACCACGGAGATAGGTAGCCTATTTCAGAACACTGTCACGATTTAGAAGACATTTTTATTTTATTTTGACGTCAGGCCTAAATGTTTTAATGTCTCTGTTGGACAGTTTGCACATGCAGGCAACACACCTGCCCTCATCTCTATTGATAATGAAATGTGA
>NC_139697.1:100567180-100802180 GCF_964188405.1 Protomyctophum parallelum | reverse complement strand
GTAACTAGGATACCAGATATACATCACACCTATATAGCTTTCTGTCTTAAGCAAACAAAATGCTATAATATGTGGCACAAGCAAACATCACAGTATCTGAATAATGTACACGTGGGCCCGATAATTTGTTCCGGAACAACTTTATGGGTCGTGGAAAGCGCGCAGCGAAAGCTTTCAGAATAATGTAAACACTGGAGTCAACGTGCAATGCACGGGGGGCGGAGGGCTGAGACAACATTTAACCCATTTTGGTGTTTTAAACATTATGTTATAATTTAGCTATTGAAAAATAGCAGATCTACAAGCTCATAGCGCGCCACCGAGTGGCGCGCTACGAGCTTGTAGGTCTGCTATTTCTTTTTTTAATCGTGAAAATGTGGCACAAATCTTTGAATATATATTTCAGAGCGAACATTTTGTAACTAAAATATTTGCTTCTGGGGGGGGGGGGGTCCCTGGAACTACATATTTCGAGATGGGGGGGGGGGGGGGGGGTCCGTGGCCCAATAGAGATAATTCTGGGGGTCCTTGACTTGAAAAAGGTTGAGCACCAACTGACATAGAAACATGGGTTTTTCAGTCCAAAATGGGTTAAACACTGAAGTCAACGTGCGTGCACACACGGGGTGGAGGCTGAAACAACACCTTCACTTCATAAAGTTACATACAGTCCGTCCGTCTTCAGCCGCTTATCCGGAGTCGGGTCGCGGGGGCAACAGTTCCGTGCACACTTCATGAAGTTGTTTGTTGCAAAATGATGGATTAAGTTACGCTCCCCAAAGCCAGTTGTGGACAGGAAGGTGTTGAAAACTAGCACTCGTGCTAATACGCTGTAAGCATTCACATTGCATCTGCAATGCAATGTGATTGAGACGTCCACTCCATGCCAAATAAATACACATAAACCAAAACCCATTAGGGACTTAGTGTTAGTGCGTGAGGGGTCCATAGCGTTAGTGCGACGTCCCAATAATCCGACATGTGCTTGTGGTTATGTTTAGGTTAGGGTTAGAGATAGGGTGAGTAATTGATTTCGGAACAATGGGCGGTCGGAACAATGGGAGGTCAGAACAATGGGAGGTCAGAACAATGGGAGGTCACTCAGGTCAGAATAATGACAGGGCACCAACCTAAACCGCACGCGGAAAGCCACAGGCGAGTCTTACCGGCCACGTACAGTATGTGGGACTAGCGGGACGTCAGGCTAACACGTGCATTGTGAGGGTTACGGGTTACAATAATCAGGGCGTTATTGGAAAAGACTTCCCTGAATAAATAAAGGTTAAAGAAAGAAAGAAAGACAATAGCCAAACTATCAGGATTTTGACAGGTAATTTTCATTCAACATTAAACAAACATTTTTTTTAATCCACTTATTACAATTATTTGACAACCTTAGTTGCTAGTTTGCTTTCCAGATTTTCATCATTATTATTACAAAACATATTCACCGACACCTATATATATATATATATATATATATATACTTTGGCTATTTGAGTGACGCATTGTGAGCTTGTAGATTTGCTATTTTCAAAAGTGCCGAACTTGTGGAAAATATTAGCAGGCAACAGTGCAGTACTACAGCGCCCCCTACTGGTACATACTGGTGCTCATTAACGTCACATAGGTGCACGACCAACACATAGTCACGGACACTGCTGTTCCTTGGAGTGGTTGCACCACTCAGACATACAGTATAAAGAAAAGATGAACCAGCAATGCATTATTGAACGCATCAAAGGAAGATGGCCTAAGAGACAAGGACATGCAGGTTGTTCCAGTCAGTCAGACTTAACCCGTTCTGAACGGGACCCATTTTGGTGTCAGCATCATGTCGTGCTTTAGCTATTGAAAAATAGCAGATCTACAAGCTCTTAACGCGCCACCGAGTGGCGCGCTACGAGCTTGTAGGTCTGCTATTTTTTGAAAAATCGAAGAACGACTGACATTTTTTTAAATCTTATCTCAGGTCAGAATGGGTTCATCAGACCAGTGTGTGTCCAGTGGAAACCTCGTATGAATCTGATCTCAGGTCAGAATGGGTTCATCAGACCAGTGTGTGTCCAGTGGAAACCTCGTATGAATCTGATCTCAGGTCAGAATGGGTTAAGAGCACGCCTATCCATCTCTGGGCACAATGACATAAAGATGTTGAGTATGTCTTGACTTAGAGAATAAGCCGATGTGAATTGGATCAAAAACTGTTTTGTAAGATAATTAAAATAAAAACATTTGAACACAAAAAGTAACCAATGAAATTGTCTCCTGGCTTGCGGTGATGACCAGTTCAAGGAATCATCACACATGACACAATGACGCCGTCTGATAATGACACCTCAAAACAAACCTTCACATGTTATTAAAGACAATGAATGAAGGTGATGTGTCCATGTTAGATTGGCTTTTTTTAACCATTCAAACCATTCATGTCATGCTTTAGCTATTTAAAAATAGTTTTCCATTCTGACCTGAGATCAGATTTTTTTTTCTCGAAAATAGCAGACCTACAAGCTCATAGCGCGCCACTCGGTGGCGCGCTATGAGCTTGTAGGTCTGCTATTTTCGAAAAATCTAAGAGCGACTGACATAGAAGACATTTTTAGAATCTGATCTCAGGCCAGAATGGAAAACTGTCAGGATGTAGAAGACATTTTTAGAATCTGTTCTCAGGTCAGAATGGGTTAAAACAGTATGTTGTACTTTTAGCTATTGAAAAATAGCAGATCTTTCCAAAGGGAAAAAAAAACAGAAACTGTTGTAACTTTGGTCACCATTGAAAACATGGAACATATACCTGTGAGAAACCAGCAAACGATTGTAATGCACTTGATCACATGATGTAAAGTTGTTCATTATTATTATTATTTTATTATTATTTTACCTTTTATTCATTATTTTTACGTTTTTATACAATGCCCTATAACCCCTGCAAATGTGTTATTTAGGACAGCAGCGCACACACGCACGCACACACACACACACACACACACACACACACACACACACACACACACACACACACACATACACATTTGAAATGTTTATTTATGTCCACATAATGACAAGTACAGGAATACCTTGTTACTGTATACAAAGGACATAAACACTGCCAGTGCAGTTTGACAGTGGGAGAGCAGCCAGTTACAACGTGCATGGACGGCAAAGCATCGTTACATACAGTACAGCTGACATGTCAGACACAGGACAGCATCGTTACATACAGTACAGCTGACATGTCAGACACAGGACAGCATCGTTACATACAGTACAGCTGACATGTCAGACACAGGACAGCATCGTTACATACAGTACAGCTGACATGTCAGACACAGGACAGCATGGTTACATACAGTACAGCTGACATGTCGGACACAGGACAGCATGGTTACATACAGTACAGCTGACATGTCGGACACAGGACAGCATCGTTACATACAGTACAGCTGACATGTCAGACACAGGACAGCATCGTTACATACAGTACAGCTGACATGTCGGACACAGGACAGCATCGTTACATACAGTACAGCTGACATGTCGGACACAGGGCAGCATCGTTACATACAGTACAGCTGACATGTCGGACACAGGACAGCATCGTTACATACAGTACAGCTGACATGTCAGACACAGGACAGCATCGTTACATACAGTACAGCTGACATGTCGGACACAGGACAGCATTGTTACATACAGTACAGCTGACATGTCGGACACAGGACAGCATCGTTACATACAGTACAGCTGACATGTCAGACACAGGACAGCATCGTTACATACAGTACAGCTGACATGTCGGACACAAGGCAGCATCGTTACATACAGTACAGCTGACATGTCAGACACAGGGCAGCATCGTTACATACAGTACAGCTGACATGTCAGACACAGGACAGCATCGTTACATACAGTACAGCTGACATGTCGGACACAGGACAGCATCGTTACATACAGTACAGCTGACATGTCGGACACAGGACAGCATCGTTACATACAGTACAGCTGACATGTCAGACACAGGACAGCATCGTTACATACAGTACAGCTGACATGTCGGACACAGGGCAGCATGGTTACATACAGTACAGCTGACATGTCAGACACAGGACAGCATCGTTACATACAGTACAGCTGACATGTCGGACACAGGACAGCATCGTTACATACAGTACAGCTGACATGTCGGACACAGGACAGCATCGTTACATACAGTACAGCTGACATGTCAGACACAGGACAGCATGGTTACATACAGTACAGCTGACATGTCGGACACAGGACAGCATCGTTACATACAGTACAGCTGACATGTCAGACACAGGACAGCATGGTTACATACAGTACAGCTGACATGTCGGACACAGGACAGCATCGTTACATACAGTACAGCTGACATGTCGGACACAGGACAGCATCGTTACATACAGTACAGCTGACATGTCAGACACAGGACAGCAGACATAAATCATGGATAAAGGAAACAACGCCTCCTCCAAATTGAGCGGCTTCCTATAATGGCTGAAACAGAGCAGTACCTCGCTAACTGCTTGGCTCTCCTTTTGGAAAGGCCGGCCATTTGTAAGCCCCTCACAACCAACTTATGCACATGCCCTAGGCTGCCAAAGATATAAACTAAAAGTTTCCATCTGTAGCCTAGCTGTGAGATGGTCTGCACTAGCTGCTGATACTTCAGCAGTTTGGTTAGAAAGGCTTCTTCCAGGCTGTAGTCAAAGGTACAGCCGACCTCGAGAATGAGCACCTCTCTATGGTTTTCATTTACAACAATGACATCAGGGGTGTTAGCTGAAATGTTAGAGAACACAGAATCATCATTACACAGGTTAAACATCCGCGGCTTCACAGTAGAATGCTTATAAAGCATGATGGAGGACCTGAAAATGGAAGAGATGTCTTTCGATATACAAGTAAGACGTGCAAACGCGGGAAGCGAAAGCAGCTCGTGTGTGTGTGGTTGTGTGTGTGTGTGTGTGTGTGTGTGTGTGTGTGTGTGTGCTACAGCTGCGCCCTGTGTGTGTGTGTGTGTGTGTGCTACAGCTGCGCCCTCTGGTGGCGGGCGGGTGGTGTAACAGCGGGACAGACAGACACACAGACACACACACACACACAGACATTCAGCCCTTGCTGTCATAGTAAGTGGCTCACTGCGTTCGCAAAAATCCACTATTCTGTCATGCCTACATTATGTAATGGCCCCTGTAAACATGGCAACCATTTAAGATGTGGGACATGGTTTCAGCTATCTGTTCGTGGCCATGATGGATACAGTGAGGAGCAGGATTGCCTGGAAACCAGATGGAGAGATTAAGTTTAGACGGTAGAACCTGTAATCAGATGGAGAGATTAAGTTTAGACGGTAGAACCTGTGATCTGGCTTTCAAAGTCAAAACAACAATGCACTCATCAATGGCAACATTTTTTAACACAGAGTGACAGAATGGTCCGCAGCAGGAAGACATGCAGTCTTTCCTTGTAATCTCAACTCACACTCACACTCACACTCACACTCACACGCGCACGCACACACGCGCGCACACACACACACACACACACACACACACACTAATTTTTTCTAATTATGGTTTGACCATATAGATAGAAATGTGATCATTTTTGTATAGTTTTGGATATTAATTAATTAATTAATTATTAAAGCACAGGGCCTCGCATTTCTCCCAGGCGGCTCCGATTCATTGCGCTGATAAGTCTATTATTGCGTTTCATTCTCCTCAAACAGCGTCCGCTTTTGGTCCGCGAGCCAGCCATGCGTGCGCCTCGCAGCAAGCGCTCGTCTCGCTGCCGTCATGAAGCCTCGATTAAATAAACGCTTTATTTCTGTTATTTTTTACGGCAAGAGAAGCAAAAATCCCGTTCCTTTACACTTGCGTGTGCCTTTTCCATGTCGAAGCCTCTGAGTTAATTTCAGTCATAAATGCAAAATTGTGCTGTGCTGCTTTGGATTATATGTTTTTATCTGATGGAGAGGTATAATGCCAGCTGTGTCAGGGGCTGTTTAAAACCCATTCAGGGCGGGAACCCCTTTTGGTGTTCGCATTATGTTATATGCTTTAGCTATTGAAAAATAGCAGATCTACAAGCTCATAGCGAGCTTGTAGGTCTGCTATTTTTTGACTGACATAGAAACATAGCTTTTTCAGAAAACTGTCAGGATGTAGAAGACATTTTTTTGAATCTGATCTCAGGTCAGAATGGGTTAAGAATTGTTGATTTGTTACTGTCGGATGTTTCACTGTTTTATTATAGGCTGCTTAATTCATTGTGCGTCATTGCTTTCATAAAGCCTGCTACTTCATTTTTAACCCTTTGTTATCCTGGAATGTGGTACAGTATATACAAGTTGTGAAAGGGACAGGGGACCGGTGTACTGCATCTATAGACTACTGTACTAGACAACTGTACTGTCAAGATGTGCTTGAATCTTCATAATAACCATTTTTATGTATTAATGGATCCTAATTGTATCGAAACATGTGTAAATTTGTCCCTGTAGGACAGGTTGTTTAATTCAATAGTTATGCTGTTTTCTCCATTTTCGGATTTGGGTAACAAAGGGTTAAAAATGAACCCCATGGGATCTTTTTTAGCCTGTTACCTGACAGAATCTTAAAATACACGCTTCAAGGATTAAGAAAAAACAGCTGATCCACAAAAAAAAATCCACTCTAAAAGTGTAGATGTGATCTGAACCTTTTCAGCAATATTTCTGTAGTTTTTGTCCTACAATAGAGTCAAGATGTGCTTGAATCTTACTAATAACCACTTTACGGGTTTTGGGTAGGATTGTGTAAGAAAATGTTAAAAATGAACCCCATAGAGCACCGAAGTCTGACGTCACTTTCAGTAGAGGGCGTCAGTCCCCAGGTTCATGTATTTGTTTAGTTGCATTGAAATCACCATAGGAGGAGTTTTAGATTGATTCATATAAGAACTGTGTTTGAAAAATAAACATGTCATCCCGGCCGCTTCACTCACATGGATATGAAGAATCAACTGACTGAGAGAAAACGCTAATGTTACTGCTGCTGAATTAGTTAGATTTTCGCTAGAAGCAGACTGTATCATATATGAGTGACTGACTGTTGCAAACGATACAGAGACACCTCCCTGACAATAACGCAGAGACAGCTTGTTTATTTTTGGACCACAACGCTTATAGTAGACGATATTAAGATCACCCCATGTTATTCTCCATAGAGAAATCACTTCCGCGAACCAGGGGAATCGTCGGGATGAGCGAGTTACGTCAGGACTTCGGTGCTCTATCATGGGACATTTTTCTGTTTCTTAACTGTTGGAACATAAATATCCACCTAAGAATTTAGTAAACAGAGAAATAGAACATTTTCAGCTATTTTGGTGCAGTCTTTCCCCCGAAATAGAGTCAAGATGTGCTTGAATCTTCAAAATATATATTTTTTAATTGTGTGGAAACATTTGTCCCTGTAGGTTGTTTATGTCAATAGTTATGCTTCATTTGCATATTTAGGTAGGATATGTGTAAGAAAGGGTTAACAATGAACCCCTTGGGACATAATGTTTTCATGTTACCTGGCAGAATCTTAAAATAGACCCTTCAAGGAATTCCGGAAAAAAAAAACATGGAAAAAAATCCACCCTATGTACGTGAACCCCCCGTTCCATCTATACTACTGAAAGCCTATTGGCCCATTTAAGATTGATTGAACCGGCGACTGTGCCATTTATGCCTCGCCGTAGCATGCCATGCCTACCTGGGAACGGACTTTGTCCGGGACTAGGCTAAAATAGAACAAATAAATAAATAAAACGCCAACTTTGGCGCGCAGGGGATGTGTAACCCGACTTTAACGCACTCCGAGGAGGAATACTCTGAAATATCCCCATTCACTATAATAGTCAATAGTCATGTGAGGATGGTTAGGCATATTTCATATTTATATGGTGCGGTTCACCTGTTTCACCAAAGTCACTCTCACCATACACCTGTGGCTTAAGCATTTAAGATCCGAAGCAGATCCACATATTGCTATGCTATATTTGAACTTGTCATGTCAAAATGATATGAATTTGATTGTGGAACCCCATCTCAAAATATGTAGTAGCAGGGACCCACAGAAGCAAAGGTTTGAGTAAAAATAAATAAAAATAAAACATAATCACTTTTATCACACAAATATACAGGTATTCAGATTCAAGATTTGCACACATTTGCAAACGTTAAATTAGGGCTCCACCAGGTCATTGAGCTTGTAGATCTGTTGTTTTTTTCTTTTTAATAGCCAAAGAAATCTAAAATGACACACAATACGATTTCACGGTTTGAATGGGTTAACTCTCGCATGCACCAAAATTACATAACTCACATCTATACAGTCGTAAATATGGCATATATCTTGACAAGCGCATTGTGTTGGCGTAGGTACTGTAGGCCTGCTCTCTACTGTACTCTACAGAGGTACTGTAGGCTTCTACTGTACTCTACTGTACTCTACGGAGGTACTGTAGGCCTGCACTCTACTGTACTCTACAGAGGTACTGTAGGCCTCTACTGTGCTCTACTGTACTCTACGGAGGTACTGTAGGCCTGCACTCTACTGTACTCTACAGAGGTACTGTAGGCCTCTACTGTACTCTACTGTACTCTACGGAGGTACTGTAGGCCTGCACTCTACTGTACTCTACGGAGGTACTGTAGCTAGGCCTGCACTCTTAACCCATTCTTGGCGAGAACCCCTTTTGGTGTTTTAAGCATTATGTTACGCTTTAGCTATAGAAAAATGGCAGATCTACAAGCTTGTAGCACGGCACCGAGTGCCGTGCTACAAGCTTGTAGATCTGCTATATTTGAAATAATGTGACGCAAATCTTTGAATATATGTATATTCTTTCAGAGCGAACGTTTTTTAACTCAAATCTTTGCTTCTGGGTGGGGTTCCTGCCTGGAACAGCATATTTTCAGATGGGGTTACATTATATTCTCGGGGGTCCTTGACGTGAAAATGACATGAAAACGACTGAAATAGAATGATGGGGGGTTTTTTTTCAGAAAACTGTCAGAATTGAGAGGACATTTTGTAGACTGGAGCTCGGTTCCAAACGGACTAAACAGAGGCCAGTCTTTTCAGTTGCGTGTTGAGTTTTTCAACTGGTGATGTTCATGTGAGTGACTCAGCAGCACAGACAGAGGATGAGAGGCTTGATGCCAGTTACGCTGCAGGTCGGCAGGTTGACCATGAGGACACGCTATTATTATTATTATTGCATGTATACGATTTCACAACAAATGGATTACGAGAAGAATGGAATGCAAAGAGAGCACTTCAAAATGAGTGGGAGTCAAGAGGATAATTGGGTTGATGTAGCGTAGCCACCACATTGTGGCCAATTCATGATTAGGAGTGTAAAATAGGGGAATTGTGTGTGTGTGTGTGTGTGTGTGTGTGTGTGTGTGTGGATGCTGACTCTTATGCTGAAATCGTTCAAAGATTGCCCGATTGACTTCAGAATGTTTTATCGACGTGGAAATGGTTCAATCAATTAGCTCTAATCACTCTGCGAGATTAAATGGGACATCGCGGTCGGTTGCAGATGAGGCTGTCTGGTTCCTGCAGCTCACTTGCTGCTCATTGTGAGCCAACTCCAACCGCTTATTCGGCAGATTAAATCACTTTTGACCTGAGGACAAGGATGTTTCTATATCAGTGGTTCTCAAACATTTTCATGTCAAGGTCCCCCAAAAATATATGAATTTGGCCACCGACCCCCATCTGAAAATATGTAGTTCCCCCCCCCCCCCCAGAAGCAAAGATTTGAGTTAAAAACGTTCGCTCTGAAAGAATATATATTCAAAGATGAACTGTCTCGGGGGTCCGAGACATTGCCAAAGCAGTATGAACTGTCTCGGGGGTATGAAATGTCTCGGGGGTCCCGAGACATTGCCAAAGCATTTACGGGGGTCCCCGGGCCAAAAACGTTGAGAACCCCTGCTCTAGTATATAGTTTAGACTTTGTGTGTACCTTTTGTGTGATGTCTAGCTTGTTGTTGTGGTGTATAGATAGATAGATAGATAGATAGATAGATAGATTCTTTATTTTTGTGTCATGCACCAAAGGTGCCCAGCCCACATGGACTTATAGGACACACCATATCATTGCTTCAATATTGCATTGTGTACAAGAAACAGGTTTGTTTTGTTGTTGTTTTTTTGTTTTGTTTTTACACAAACAAAACATTCTGCCTTTTTTCCCACGCTTTGCATAAAAAGTCTGCTAAAGCAAAAATACCTTTCCTAAAACAAAATTCCAGTTTTTCATAGTCCTCTAACCAGAAAAAAGTTAGCACAGATGGTTGTCATTTTACAAAATAATACATGTCTTAATTCTTCATATAATGGGCCGTAAAACAAAAAAATAATTTCATTTTCAATTTATTTCAAATCACACACTAGACACACTCTGTCCTCCTCAGGGGTACCAATGAATCTACCTGTTTCTAAAGCTAATGGTAAGGTCCCAGAATGAATCTACCTGTTTCTAAAGCTAATGGTAAGGTCCCAGAATGAATCTACCTGTTTCTAAAGCTAATGGTAAGGTCCCAGAATGAATCTACCTGTTTCTAAAGCTAATGGTAAGGTCCCAGAATGAATCTACCTGTTTCTAAAGCTAATGGTAAGGTCCCAGAATGAATCTACCTGTTTCTAAAGCTAATGGTATAAGGTCCCAGAATGAATCTACCTGTTTCTAAAGCTAATGGTGAGGTCCCAGAATGAATCTACCTGTTTCTAAAGCTAATGGTGAGGTCCCAGAATGAATCTACCCGTTTCTAAAGCTAATGGTGAGGTCCCAGAATTAATCTACCTGTTTCTAAAGCTAATGGTGAGGTCCCAGAATTAATCTACCTGTTTCTAAAGCTAATGGTGAGGTCCCAGAATTAATCTACCTGTTTCTAAAGCTAATGGTATAAAGGTCCCAGAATGAATCTACCCGTTTCTAAAGCTAATGGTGAGGTCCCAGCATGAATCTACCCGTTTCTAAAGCTAATGGTATAAGGTCCCAGAATGCATCTACCCGTTTCTAAAGCTAATGGTGAGGTCCCAGCATGAATCTACCCGTTTCTAAAGCTAATGGTGAGGTCCCAGAATGAATCTACCTGTTTCTAAAGCTAATGGTAAGGTCCCAGAATGAATCTACCTGTTTCTAAAGCTAATGGTATAAGGTCCCAGAATGAATCTACCTGTTTCTAAAGCTAATGGTGAGGTCCCAGAATGCATCTACCCGTTTCTAAAGCTAATGGTGAGGTCCCAGCATGAAGCTACCCGTTTCTAAAGCTAATGGTGAGGTCCCAGAATAGTACAGGCATTATATGGGAAAAAAGGGGTCAACCTCCAACTAATTGCAACAAAAACAAACTCAGCTGATTTTGTATCTTACATATGTCCTGAATAACATACAAAAAGTCCCCTGAAATTGTCTGAGGGGAAAGTGTTGAAAATGACCTATACAGTATGGCCACCATAGACATCCAATATAAGGCAAATCATTTCAAAATGTCCTTTTGCTTTAAGTAGCATGTGACATGTCAAACTAGGGTGTTTTCACGATGCTGGTATTAGTCCTTGGGCTAATACCGGCCATAGCCACTTGCCCAAATGTGCTGACCTCATCACATTTCACATTTGTGATGACGGCTATGACCGTTATTAGCCCAAGGAGTGTTTTTATGCAAAACTAATGCTTGGAATGGACTCAGCATCGTGAAAACACCCTAGTTTGACATGTCACATGCTACTTAAAGCAAAAGGAAATCTTGAAATTATTTGCCTTATATTGGATGTCTATGGTGGCCATACTGTACAGGTCATTTTCAACCCTTTCCCCTCAGACAATTTCAGGGGACTTTTTGTATGTTATTCAGGACATATGTAAGATACAAAATCAGCTGAGTTTGTTTTTGTTGCAATTAGTTTGAGGTCAAATTACATTATTACTGGACTAGAATGAATCTACCTGTTTCTAAAGCTAATGGTAAGGTCCCAGAATGAATCTACCTGTTTCTAAAGCTAATGGTATAAGGTCCCAGAATGAATCTACCTGTTTCTAAAGCTAATGGTGAGGTCCCAGAATGCATCTACCCGTTTCTAAAGCTAATGGTGAGGTCCCAGAATGAATCTACCTGTTTCTAAAGCTAATGGTATGAATGCAGCTGTGCACAAAAAGATCTCTGACTTTTGGATATATTTTGTGTAACATAAGGTTCAGGGCCATAATTATTTTTAATATTATGTTCTTAGTTTTGGATTGTATACCATAAATCAACAGCCCAACTCTCCTTATACCTCATATACTCCTCATGTCATTCTGCAGGCATGACGTGCCAGGCCCGGAGCTCCTACGTGACCAGCGAGATCAAGTGGGGCCACCGCTTCACGCCCGTGCTCACGCTGGAGGACGGCTTCTACGAGGTGGACTACAACAGCTTCCACGACGTCTACCAGACCAACACGCCCAGCTGCAGCGCCCGCGAGCTCCACGACATGCACCACCGCGCCCGCCTGCCCCTCACCTGGTCGCTGGCCAGCCGGCTGAGCCAGCAGGGCCTCCCGCCGGAGAAGGAGAAGAAGAAGAAGGAGGAGGAGGAGGAGGAGCTAAAGGAGGAAACGAAGGTCCCTGTCGCCGCCACTGTCCCGCCGGGCGGCGAGGAGGAGGTGGCCCCCCGCCCCCCCGTCGTGGTCATCGCCGAGGAGCAGAGCGAGAGGAACGGAGACATCGCCAACATGGAGAGCGAGTCCAAAGTGTAGGATTAGGAGCAGTGGTTCTCAAACCTTCTTCATGTCAAGGACCCCCAACCCTCACATTTGAGGGTTCATTTGAAGAAGATTAGGGTTAATTTGGTTCCATTCGTATACACTCTCAGAGTTACAGACCCGCATGAGGGGTTCATTTGGTTCCAAACTATCATTTAGCTGGGGACCCCCTGGAACTCCCTCAAGGACCCCTGGGGGTCCCCGGACCCCACTGGTATAGGAGGAGTGGTCCTCAGCCGGTGGGTTATTTTTAAATAAATTGTCCCCAGATGACATTGAAGTGACAATTTAAGGGCTTTTGAGACCAGGTCATCACTGCATCAAAAGGCATCAACAAACTATATAAAAACTGGTCAAACATTGGCCAAGTTGTCAAATTGCATAAGAAATATGCACAACATTTTGAAAATAGCTTATCTACTACAAGCTCACAACGCCTCACACTGCGAGGCGTTGTGAGCTTGTCGATCTGCTATTTTCACAATTCAATTGAAACTAAATTGACTGCCTCAACTCCTTGTTAGGTGGTTCAAATATAATTATTTTCTTGTGGGTCCTGAAAAGGTTGAGAACCACTGAGCGAATCGAAGGCAAGGTTTTGTGGAACATTGCGAGACACCGAGTTTATGTGTCTTCTTCAGGTACGCCGAGACGAGTTTTTCGGGTCCCACGGTCCATATGAGGACACAGGTCCCACGGTCCATATGAGGACACAGGTCCCACGGTCCATATGAGGACACAGGTCCCACGGTCCATATGAGGACACAGGTCCCACGGTCCATATGAGGACACAGGTCCCACGGTCCATATGAGGACACAGGTCCCACGGTCCATATGAGGACACAGGTCCCACGGTCCATATGAGGACACAGGTCCCACGGTCCATATGAGGACACCGGTCCCACGGTCCATATGAGGACACAGGTCCCACGGTCCGTGAGGACACAGGTCCCACGGTCCATATGAGGACACAGGTCCCACGGTCCATATGAGGACACGGGTACAGGTTCATTCTGAGACTCGGAGTACAGTCTAAGTCCAAGATGGCCTGCAAAAACAACAAAAACAAATACATAAATAATAAATAAATCACCACTTAGATACAGTAGACATGCAACTGCACGTTCCAAAATAATCCTCTTGATGATACAAATCCATATCGTTGTTTTTTTTAATTCAAGATAAATACTGTATACAGTGTCTGTATATTGTGTGCGATACATACAAACGCACACACACACACACACACACACACACACACACACACACACACACACACACACACACACACACACACACACACAGTACATAATGTATGTACTATAATGACAACTGCCATTTGTATTTTTGTACATATAGAACCAAATGTGTTGCAGGAGAGTGAATGTTTGACAGCTGTTTGATACTTAGATCTGCCGTATTGTACATAATGTTCTCATGTTTCTAGGCCTTATGTTTGCAGCCGTCTTTGTTAGGACTTTTCACAAATGTGTAAGCTTTGTATGAACACAATATATATATATATATAGGCTGCGTTTCATTTGTTCAGTATTGTGTATAGACAAAAAACAACCGTCGACAGTTAGTTATAAGTAGAGCTGGGACTCGATTAAAAAAATTTATCTAATTAATCAGAGGCTTTGCGATTAATTCATCTAGATTAATCGCATTTTAATCGCATATCAATATTCAACCCGAGAACAGCGAGAAACCTTTTTTTTTTATGTTTTTTGGTATCCCAGTGAATCAACGAATAGTGACTACAGGATACCACTCATTTTCAACATTTTACTGTCATTAATATACCTGTTGTGGAAATAATAATAAAAGTCACCCCATTCTGTGTTGCCTAGAACTGGAGGTCTGAAAAAAAAATAGTAACAGTAACAAGTACATCTCAGTGACATCACAAAGCTGTACTTACTTCATATTGTTACTGTTTTTTGTCAGACCTCCAGTTCTAGGCAACACAAAATGGGGTGACTTTTTATTATTTCCAGTTTTCAGTACTATAGAAAAGCGCCCAGTGAGAAACGTTCCGCGGTGAAAAAAAAGGTGCGATTAATTTATCTGTAGTTAATCGCGATTAATTTTTCTGTAGTTAATTCATCTAAATTAATCGCAATTAGTCCCGGCCCTAGTTATAAGACAACAGTGACTGACGGAAGTCAAACATGAACCAAATGGCGTTTTGAGATTCGTGTCCCCAAATCCCGGACACAGTTTCTCCAACACTGCAGTACATAAACCCGTTTCCCTGGAAAGAGATGACCTGCTGCTCTCCTGTTAGCCTTATGGTGTCGTACGTTGACAAGTTGTTGGTGAACATATCTTATATTCTCGATAATCACTACTGCCACAACAACAACAACAACACAGGAGCTGTGTAACAAAGACGTTTAGGAGAATTTGACTGAATGAGGCAGCGACGTACACGACAAATACAATGACAACAATGTTATAGCCACTTTTCATTGCTATTGATTTCAGGGGAAGAAAGCCCTTTAATTAAGGACTGCATTCTCTAACTTGTGCACATTGTTGGGAGAAGCAGTTGCTGTCAACTTGTCTGAAGTCACGTGCACGTGTTGGTTGCCTATGCAAGGAAACTGTATACTGTAGCTGCATGCTCTGCGATGTTGCTGTTCTTGTATTAGAGGTCAATTCGGCTCGATTTTGAAGACGCAACTTGCAATGTGAAGGAACTACAGATGTTGCATGAGCAGGATGTGGTCAGAGCAGGATGTGGTCAGAGCAGGGTGTGGTCAGAAAAGGGCCCTTAAAGGAAGTTTTCAGTGATACAATAAATGTTTTTAATACCTCGAACAAACTAACATTAATTTAATTGAGAAGGCCATTGTTTTAATTGAGAAGGCCATTGTTATCATCCAGTGCAAAGATAATGTATTTCATCACGGCACCATATCTGTGATCATTAAACTTGCATATTTAGTATAATAATTATAATTATGTAATCGGATTAACATGAGGAAAACATGGAGGCCATTTTTATGGTGTTATTGATTTACACACTCTTGCCTCATGTTTCCAGAGAGAGAGAGAGAGAGAGAGATATATATATATATATATATATATATATATATATAGAGACATAGGGCTGTATTTTGCGTGTCTTAAGGACCAGGTCTTAGGGCCGATTCATACTCCTATTTTACCGCTGTTTCGGCGCTGTAGTGCCGAAATGATTTCGCCTCGTCAGAAATTTTCAGTAGCACCGAAGAGCCGACTTTAGGACGGTACCCCCCCCCCCGAACCTCAAATGACGTCAAATTGTAAGCTTTACAGCGCCGAACCGACTTTTATTCGGCTCTAAAATAGGAGTATGAATCGGCCCTTATTCCCTAACTTGAGTAAACTAAAGACCTGGAGGCGTGATCAATGCCATTTGACTATTCTGAATGGCCAAAGAGCATTGACCACGCCTCCAGGTCTTTAGTTTACTCAAGTTAGGGAATAAGACCTGGTACTTAAGACACGCAAAATACAGCCCATAGAGACATAGAGAGAGAGACATAGATATACGAGATATAGATACATAGAGAGGTTGAGAACTGATTTACTAGTTACTGACCGAATGTTAAAAAGTGGATGTTTCCAGTGAGGTGTCAGTTAGCCAACTGCAAACCAATTCTTCTTATCATGATTCAAATCGAGTGGCAAAGTGAGTTTAACGTTGTTTTAACATTGTTTAATACAATCAGATAGGACTTTTCTGTGTGGATGTATATGGGCTGTCGAGGCCAGGAAGTAGTTGTTCTTTTGGCCACTCAGAATGCATTACTTCCGGTTATGATGATGATGATGATGTCATGCTCGTACAGTACCCTCTAGCGATCTCAGATGCCGAATATTGGTGCGCTAACATACTGTAACTCCAACCCAAATGGAACACTGGCTCACACCTAACTTATTTAACTTCTTTATTTTCGTTTTTTGTTTTTTTAACTTATAGTTTTATGACTCTATTGATAGTGTTTAATTCTGTGTTTGCATAGTATGTGTGCCTTTTGTAAATCTCTACTTTTGAGAATATATCAGTGAGTATAATTATAGAAAAGAAGAAAAAAAAAGTATGTGTAATGAAAATCCCAATCAACCCATTAATAATCAATGCGTTATTTGATTACTTAAGTGTTAAGAATGACCAAATGGAACTTTCAGGGAGTAGGAAAACATCGTTATCTTGCGTTATTATTAATTAACCACTCTGGGCCCAAAGTCACAACATTCCAAAACTAGATACACTCCCCGGGGCCCGCCAGAGGTCCAAATGGACCCCTTGACGGGTCTGTGACTCAAATGGAACAATGTTCTTATCTGTGGGATCCCAACCTAATAAACGCCATAGCAATTCTCTGTGAGAATTGAACTCTGTAGACGGTATACAGAGACCCGTAAGGGTCCATTTGGGTTCTGTAGACGGTATACAGAGACCCGTAAGGGTCCATTTGGGTTCCCTGGCCGTCGGTATACAGACCCCTAAGGGTCCATTTGGGTTCTGTAGACGGTATACAGATCCGTAAGGGTCCATTTGGGTTCTGTAGACGGTATACAGATCCGTAAGGGTCCATTTGGGTTCTGTAGACTGTATACAGACCCGTAAGGGTCCATTTGGGTTCTGTAGACGGTATACAGATCCGTAAGGGTCCATTTGGGTTCCCTGGCGGTCGTTATACAGACCCGTAAGGGTCCATTTGGGTTCCCTGGCGGTCGGTATACAGATCTGTAAGGGTCCATTTGGGTTCTGTAGACGGTATACAGATCCGTAAGGGTCCATTTGGGTTCCCTGGCGGGCGTGAGTTCAGTTGGAACAGATAACTGTATCTCTGCCAGGAACTGTATATGACTGACTGTATCATTCATGTACTGTATGTATATATACGCAGCACGCACGCATGCACACAAACACAGAAACACAGTGCTGTGGACAAACAAACACAGACAGACACACAACAGGGATGAAAACATTATCTGGTCGTTTGCCTGAGGCCTTCGGCCTGGCTGAGACAAATGTTTTCAGCCTGGCTGAGACATTAATGTCTTCAGCCTGGCTGAGACAATAATGTCTTCAGCCTGTCTGAGACATTAATGTCTTCAGCCTGGCTGAGACATTGATGTCTTCAGCCTGGCTGAGACATTAATGTCTTCAGCCTGGCTGAGACGATGTCTTCTTCAAGGTGTTCATGTTTCTGTGCAGCTGTATAAGTATACATGAAGGCCTCTTTCTTTTTAACCTGCCTTTTGAAATGTGTATCATATCAGCATCAGTAATGTTGTCCAGGGGTCTGTAACTCTGAGAGTGTTCAAATGGAACCAAACGGACCCTTACGGGTCCGTTTGAACACTCTCAGTGTTAAGGGGGGTCTCTTCAAATGAAACCTTTGATAACCACTAGTAGGCCTACTAGTTGGACTCCTAATCTGCCATACTGTATGTGTCATAATAAATAAGTGTCATACTATATTCTGGAGAAACCTTGGAGACTTTTGGCATTCAGTAAAGTGGGTGTAATGGAGTGTGAAACAGAAAATCTGAAAGATTTCCCACGGACATGCCAGGTCTCTGCCTCCGTGTTCGGACATGTTGGTGTCAGCTGGTTAATGTCTGCATAATATTATTACATAGCGTCGCTGTCGGCTATGGTGGAAACCTCGTATGTCCAAAAACGGTTGACTTTTCAGGCAATGGAGAAAAACTAAAGGGAACCTGCTCTGTTCCAATTGATCTAACGCGGTGGTTCCCAAAGTGGGGTCCACGAGGACTCCCATGGGGGTCCATGGGGGAGTTCCAGGGGGTCCCCAGCTAGTTAAATATGAGGTCCCAGAAATAGAAATGCCATTAAATGGGGGTCCGTCCGTAGCCTATTGCGTATCAAACTGATGATCCTTGAAATGAAAATGATTGAAAATCACTGCTAGAGCCACTGCTAGTCCTCAAAATCTTCTCTTATGGGGGTCCCTGGCAATTATCTCTTCAAATGGGGGTCCCTGGCAATTATCTCTTCAAATGGGGGTCCCTGGCAATTATCTCTTCAAATGGGGGTCCCTGGCAATTATCTCTTCAAATGGGGGTCCGCGGGCCAATTAATGTCAAATTAGTGACAACGTTTGGGAACCACTGATCTAATGTATAGTTATTATTAGTCCTGAGCTCTATACCTTAAAGAAATGTTGCGAAAATAGCAGATCTACAAGGTCACAACACATGGCGATGGGGCATGTTGTGAGCTTGGGTATAGATCTGCTATTTTTTGCCGCGTTTGTTTACGATGAAGTACAGGGCATGAATTAGTCTACGGAAAAAACATAAACAGTTGAAATGTTGGACAAGCAAGCTTTCATCATCGATGGGGTCTTTCTGTTTTGCTGTGGGTCCAACAAAATACTTTAATTTAAGGACTCTTAAATGTGTTTGGGACCGACATACTAACCCTTTGAACCCATTTAGACCTGAGGACGATTCTACAAATGTCTTCTAAATCCTGACAGTTTTCTGATAAACCCTCTGTTTCTATGTCGTTCTCATATACATTTTCATGTCAAGGACCCCCAAAAATATATGTAATTGGCCGCCGACCCCCACCTGAAAATATGTGGTTCCAGGGACCCTCCAGAAGCAAAGATTTGAGTTAAAAATGTTCGCTGTGAAATAATTCAGATTTTTCAGAAATAGCAGACCTATACAAGCTCATAGCGTGGCACTCGGTGCCGTGCTATGAGCTTGTAGATCTGCTATTTTTCAATAGCTATAAAGTACAACATAATGCTTCAAACACCAAAAGGTGTTCCCGCCCGAAATGTTATACCAATAATATAGTAAAAAAAAGATAGTTACTGCATCAACAAACTATACTATAAAAACTGTCAAACATTGGCCAAATTGTAAAATAATATAAGAAACAACACTCATTATGACGGCATCAAGACCCGCCAAAATACATTTTAGTCGACTAAATCAACTGCAGATTCAGTCGACTAAAATTTTATGACATTTAGTCGACTAAAACTAGACTAACACTAAGACATTCCAGGTGACTAAAATGTGACTAAAACTAAATTAAGTTTCAGTCCAAAGACTATATGACTAAACTAAAATTGAAATTTGCTGCCAAAAACAACACTGGCTGGTGGATGGAAAAGAAGCTCCACCTCCGCGGCTGACTGACGCCACAGACAGATTCCCAGGAAACGCTCTCCTCCGCGTCAGTCAGCCGCGGGGGCGGAGCTTCTTTTCCATCCACCAGCTGTCTAAAAACCCCACGAAGAAGACGCGTCTGCACGCGGCAGTGTGCCTGTACTGTGAGAAAGCTTTAGTTTTGTTTTTAACATAAAAACTAAAGCTGTTTAGTGTGTTTACATTCGGTTGCTAATACTAAAACAACAGTCACTTCAACTATTATTATTATCATTATTATTATTATTATTATTATTATTATTATTATTATTATTAGTATTAGTATTAGTATTATTATTATTATTATTATTATTGTTATTGTTATTGTTATTGCTATTGTTATTATTGTTGTTATTGTTATTATTATTATTATACTCCAACCCGCAGTGTTTTATTTGGGGTACTACAGTAAGTATCAGGATTAATAAAAGGAAGGAAAAAAAATCATTATGTCATTTGATTTCTTTTTCATTGTTAAATAAGGAGAACATCCCATGAGTGAGAGAGAGAATCATTCATCTGTGCGTTCCCACTATAGCCTGCGGGTTCCAGCCTGAATTGCTGTGTTCCGTGAATCAGAATTGAAATGTTCAGATTCCCAGTTTCAGGGGCGGACACTCTAACCACAAGGCCACTGTCTGGTCACAGAACGCAACGATTCAGGCTGGAACCCACGAGGCTACGTTCCCACTTGAATATATACAGAGTAGGGCATTAAGCAACTAGTCGACTAGTCGACGAGTAAATCCACTAGTCGACCTTGTTGGTACTAGTTGACTAGTTGATAAGAAAAAAAAAAAATATATATATTATTTTTTTCCCCCCGATTTTGTAGGCCTCAAGATCAGGTAGATTATAGTTATAGTAGGCCTACACAGTTTTTAAATGTACAAATATTTATTTTACTGAGAACGATGGCTTCCATTTTCGTTTCATTGCAACTTTTCAGGACTAGAAAGCCATGCGGTTTCTATTAGCTTGGATTCCCCATCGATGATGTCACTGGTGGACGGGTTTCTGAACTGCCCACAGTGTGGTATTTTATTATTATGAACATTTAATAGTGAGGACCAATTATATGAAGATAGGTTGAAAAGTGGTGAAGTGGTCCTTTAATATAGCATAAAAATGTTTTTCATCACTTTAGCTCTATTCTACATAGCGGTGTGTTGTTTTCGTCGACTAAAACTACGACGAAAAAGGTTCGCCGACTAACTTTTTCCACTGATTTTCCACTAAATTTGTCAACAAATAAAAACTAGACTAAATGTTAGGAAGGGACTAGTGGACAAGAGATCCACTATGAGTCATTTTACACTTGGTTTGAATGCTGAAAATAGCCGATCTGCCAATTATGACGGCATCAAGGCCCGCCAAAACACATTTTAGTCGACTAAATCAACTGTAGATTTATAGTCGACTAAGATCTTATGATATTTCGCCAAAAACAACACTGCTACATACATTGGCAATGCAAGGAGAAATTAGGTCATGTATATGTCCGTTAAATATGACGTAATTATTTTGGCAACACAAACATTAAGTGAAGGGAAACTTTACGTCACATGTAGACGAGAAAATCAAATCGGCGAACCAATCACATAAATCCAGTTGTTCATGAGATGATGTATGATGAAGCATAATCATAAGAGCGCCCCTCACTTCACACGTGTGTGATTTTTATATTTACTATCACTATCAGGCAGGCCCCACATCATGTTTCAGTCAAGTATTAACTGTGTCTTTCCTCTTCCGCACTGGCCAGCATTCTGTTGTTTATCAGCGGTCTGGGTCTCATTCTGTTGTTTATCAACGGTCTGGGGCTCATTCTGTTGTTTATCAACGGTCTGGGGCTCATTCTGTTGTTTATCAACGGTCTGGGGGCTCATTCTGTTGTTTATCAACGGTCTGGGGCTCATTCTGTTGTTTATCAACGGTCTGGGGCTCATTCTGTTGTTTATCAGCGGTCTGGGGCTCATTCTGTTGTTTATCAACGGTCGGGGCTCAATCGTAGATAAATATTCTGTGACTGTGACTACCTTTAAAAGGTATGGAAAATCGCTGGCAGGGACTGCATTATGTATTAATTTACTCTGGCAGAAAATGAGCTAATTGTTCTTTATTTATTTATTTATTTAAATGAAACTCTTCACCAATAGGGGGCAGTGTTCCCACAACAACCATTGCAAGGCAGCGTTGTCTTCTGGGTAGGGTAGTTTCTTTATCTGCGCCAATCACAAACACGGCTTCCTTTCCCACACACACACACACCAGAGTAAATCTAGTAAGAGAGTGACGACACACTACTAGCGTTGTTGTAACAATGGAATGCGGAAGTGCTCGTTCTATCTTAATGGGGGATAGTTCCAAATGCTTGGAACTATAGTAGCGCTCTACTAGATTCCTCTGCCACACACACACACGCGCGCACGCGCAACACCATGAGCATGCGCAGTCGATCACTTTTTTTTTTTTTTTTTTACATTCCATGGGAGCTAAGGTACAGTCAGTGCTGCTAGGCTATAGAGTCTACAGACACAGAGGGACTAGTAGTAGTTAGCACTTAGCAGGTGTTAGCATCGAGCCTTTCAAACAGCAACGTGGCACTAAAATACTCCCCCCCCGTGTGTCACCGTGTGTGTGAAGAAGAAGTGAAGTGAACCAAACATGGAGATAGTGGCCCTCATCACGCTGACCGTCATCATAGGAGCCCTGGTGGTGCTGGTGGCCAGCACCGTGGTGGCCAGCAGGACCCAGACAGAGACACCGCAGACACAACACAGCAGCGACATGACAGCAGCTGACAACACTGCCGCGACCAAGGGTGAGGATTCATTCAATCAAGACCCGTTTGGGATGAATTGAACAAGGTGGACCCTCTTGTAAACAAAGTGTAATAATGCTTCATTGGGTCGTCGATATCCACTCACAGTTAACTTATAAGTCTTTGTATTGAGTTTGTGCTTGAGATGTACTGTAATTCTGTTAATACATTATTTCAATCAATCAATCGATGGATGGATGAATGAATGATGATGATGCCTCCATCATGGGTATCATGTATTCATACAGTCCATAGGCTCCCTTCAAGGAGCCCTCCTAGGGGTCCCCAGAGGGGGTTCCTAGCCCTCCAAGCAGAACCCAAATGCTACTGAAGTTTCTGACATTTGTTCGACCCAGTGCATTGGGTCCTGTTCCACGTCGTCCATGCCACCTGATTAAAACATTTACTGGCTCATGTTTACATGTTTACCGCCTCCCCGCGCTCTTTGACGATATTCTTCAGTATGAGGCTTTCTGAATATGTAAAGTATAAGTACCCATACATGCCGCTGCGAATATCTCCTGTGGCGCGGAAGCCGTTAAGTATTTTTAATATATGTTTGCCCGATTTGGAAGCTTGGATTCTTCTTTTCCTTCCTTGTTTATTGACACCTCATTGTACCGCCTATCTGGCTAGCTAGTGGCGCTATAGCTATGACACAGCAGATCAGAGGCAGGGACGTAGCCTCACAAGCCAACCGCACACCGGGAGGCGGTACAATAAACGGTAAACAAACAAGAAGAAATAAAGCGACCAAATCGGTCAAACAAAGATTAAAAATACTTAACGGCTTCCGCGCCACAGGAGATATTCGCAGCTGGATGTATAGCTACTTAAAGTTACCGAATTCAGAATAACTCAAGGAAAATAATGGCGTCACATGCCGCGGGTCCTATTTTAGAGAGAATCTCCACTTCCGCATATAGGAATTTCCATACGAAAATACAGTAGTGAGCAGGGACCCAACGTAAAACTCAACAATATATCAGAAAGGTTTTACGTAGGGTCCCGAAAGGGGCTAGGGTATCATGTATTCATACAGTCCATAGGCTCTCCTAGGGGTCCTTGAGGGAGTTCCAGGGGGTCCCCAGCTTAATGATAGTTATAGGAACCAAATGAATGGACCCTGAGAGAGAGTACACATTGAACCAAATGGAAAGACAGAATGAATGACGATAACTCCATCATGGGTGTCATTTATTTATACACTCCATATATAACTCCATAGACTCTCTAGTCTAGGGGTCCTTGAGGGAGTTCCAGGGGGTCCCCAGGCCACCACCAGCTAAATGATAGTTACTTAGGAACCAAATGGACCCTTATGGGTCTGTAACTCTGAGAGTGTACAAATGGAACCAGACGGAAAGAACTGAATGAATGAATGATGATGCCATGGGTATAATTTATTTATATGTACTCCATAGTTACTAATACACACTCTATGGCAGTCAGTGGGTTTATATATAAGTACTCCATAGTTACTAATACACACTCTATGGCAGTCAGTGGGTTTATATATAAGTACTCCATAGTTACTAATACACACTCTATGGCAGTCAGTGGGTTTATATAGAAGTACTCCATAGTTACTAATACACACTCTATGGCAGTCAGTGGGTTTATATATAAGTACTCCATAGTTACTAATACACACTCTATGGCAGTCAGTGGGTTTATATATATGTACTCCATAGTTACTAATACACACTCTATGGCAGTCAGTGGGTTTATTTATATGTACTCCATAGTTACTAATACACACTCTATGGCAGTCAGTGGGTTTATATATAAGTACTCCATAGTTACTAATACACACTCTATGGCAGTCAGTGGGTTTATATATAAGTACTCCATAGTTACTAATACACACTCTATGGCAGTCAGTGGGTTTATATATAAGTACTCCATAGTTACTAATACACACTCTATGGCAGTCAGTGGGTTTATTTATATATACTCCATAGTTACTAATACACACTCTATGGCAGTCAGTGGGTTTATTTATATATACTCCATAGTTACTAATACACACTCTATGGCAGTCAGTGGGTTTATATATAAGTACTCCATAGTTACTAATACACACTCTATGGCAGTCAGTGGGTTTATATATAAGTACTCCATAGTTACTAATACACACTCTATGGCAGTCAGTGGGTTTATATATAAGTACTCCATAGTTACTAATACACACTCTATGGCAGTCAGTGGGTTTACCACTGACTGCTAACTATGGAGTATCTCCATAGTTACTATTTCACACTATGGCAGTCAGTGGGTTTCCAAACTATTTCATGTCAAGACAAGGACCCCCAAATTGACACCAATCCCTTACATTGGTGGTAACTGCCAGGTGTCCTGTTGCACTGGTTCTCAACCTCTGAGAATGTTCTAACTAACTAACTAGGCCCCCAAATAATCCCTCAAGAGTCCCTCTTGATCTGCACTTTGATTATGTGAGTGTACTTTGGATAACAAACGTGGCTGTGTGCATGATGGGTCCATGTAGCTTTCATTCCTGAGGCCTGAACTTGAATAAATGCGTTATTCAACTATTGTCAGTTTCACGATGGGCATCGCTGCATAATTGATGGTGTGTGTGATGGGTGTCATGTCATGGGTGCCAGCTGGGCTGCTGCTGGTCAGCTGACCGCGCTCCATTGTCTGAGGAGGAGCCGGTAAGTGTTGTGTGTCGTGAAATGTCACGTCCGGTCAAATGTTTAAAGCAGAGGTCTTCAACGGGGGGGGGGGGGGGGGGGGGGGGGGGGGGGGGTCCTCAGCAGTGTTTCTTTAGTCGACTAAAACTGACAAACTAAATGGAAACTACATGAAAACTAAGCTATGATGACTAAATCTAAGACTAAATATACTGACGATTTCGTCAACAAATAAAAACTAGACTAAATGTTAGGAAGGGACTAGTGGACAAAAGATCCAGTATAAGTCATTTTACACTCTGTTGCATGCTGAAAATAGCCGATATACAAGCTTACAACGCGTCTCAGAGCGACGCGGTGTGAGCTTGTAGATCTGCTTTTGTCATTTAGCTGACCGCTTTTGTCATTTAGCTGACCGCTTTTGTCATTTAGCTGACCGTCAGTCGACAGCAGTGTTCTATGGCTCAGTATTGTGGAATACTTGCACTTGTATCCATCAGAGACATTCTAGGGCTAGCCTTGGCCTGAACAATGTTGAAGACCCCTGGTGTAAACAAAGGAAGTTAAGAACTAATACATTTAAAACTTTGGAGCATGTGCATTACAGTTCACCCATTCACACACCCATTCACACCCCGATGGTGGAGGAAACCATGCAAGGCAGGCCCCAACCTGCACATCGGGAGCAATTAGGGGTTCAGCGTCTTGCTCAATGACCCTTCGACACTAACTCTGGGGGAGCCCACAGGGATTGAACTGGCAACCTCACGGTTCCCGTCCGGCCGCTCTATCCCTGAGCCAACATGCCGCTCCCTCTGTGTTTTCTCCCGTGTCACACAACGTAGTGTACTTACTGTACAATTGCCAGGCATTGTTTGTTTACCGGCATGTTGTGTTTTCCCTTACAGCTGAAGACGGCGTCACCAAGTCCCCCGCCTCCAAGAAAGGGAAACAGGAAAAGCAGAGGCCGCGTAAAGAGAGAGCCCAGCAACACACCTTTAGCCACCCGCTGTTGGCAGCAGCCTTGAAGGTAACACACCTTTAGCCACCCGCTGTACTGTTGGCTGCAGCCTTGAAGGTAACACACCTTTAGCCACCCGCTGTACTGTTGGCTGCAGCCTTGAAGGTAGCACACCTTTAGCCACCCGCTGTACTGTTGGCTGCAGCCTTGAAGGTAGCACACCTTTAGCCACCCGCTGTACTGTTGGCTGCAGCCTTGAAGGTAACACACCTTTAGCCACCCGCTGTACTGTTGGCTGCAGCCTTGAAGGTAGCACACCTTTAGCCACCCGCTGTACTGTTGGCTGCAGCCTTGAAGGTAGCACACCTTTAGCCACCCGCTGTACTGTTGGCTGCAGCCTTGAAGGTAGCACACCTTTAGCCACCCGCTGTACTGTTGGCTGCAGCCTTGAAGGTAGCACACCTTTAGCCACCCGCTGTACTGTTGGCTGCAGCCTTGAAGGTAGCACACCTTTAGCCACCCGCTGTACTGTTGGCTGCAGCCTTGAAGGTAACACACCTTTAGCCACCCGCTGTACTGTTCGCTGCAGCCTTGAAGGTAGCACACCTTTAGCCACCCGCTGTACTGTTGGCTGCAGCCTTGAAGGTAACACACCTTTAGCCACCCGCTGTACTGTTCGCCGCAGCCTTGAAGGTAACACACCTTTAGCCACCCGCTGCTGGCAGCAGCCTTGAAGGTAACGCACCTTTAGCCACCCGCTGTACTGTTGGCTGCAGCCTTGAAGGTAACACGCCTTTAGCCACCCGCTGTACTGTTGGCTGCAGCCTTGAAGGTAGCACACCTTTAGCCACCCGCTGTACTGTTGGCTGCAGCCTTGAAGGTAACACACCTTTAGCCACCCGCTGTACTGTTGGCTGCAGCCTTGAAGGTAGTCCTGAGGATTACAACATTGCACCGAAAGGGAAATTCTTGGCCGAAACCGAAGACCGAATATAGGAAACGGATGGCCGAAAACCGAATACCTAATATCCAAATGATTGATATTATATATCTTTTTTCCTACCATTGCTGTCATGGCCGTATCTTAAAGCTACCTGATTTATGGCAAAATAAATGGTTTTGGCAAAACTTAACTTAAATAATAATCACTATTATCGGGCCATAAAACATTTATTCAGCTCTTTTGAATGCATTAATTGCATACACTATTCAGTGATATATTTTCGGCCTATTTGGGCCGAAACCGAATAGGCCGAGAATGCATTTTTTAGCCATTTTCTGCAGAATATTTTCTTCAGCCGAATATTCGGTGCATCACTAGCCTTGACCTTTAGTACAGAATAGAAGAAACCCTTATCGAACTACACTGATGGCTGTGTTCACACTGTCGATGATAAAAGCGCTGCGTGCGTGTGTGCGTGCGTGCGCGTTACATTTCGCCTAACTATCTACAAGCATTCAATAGATGTGCTGTTTTCCGTTATTATTTTAAACATTTCGTACGGGTCAAACTAGCATTATATTTCATTCATACTTTTGTATAAATGAAGCAATGGTTAATAAAGCCTCATTCTGTGACCCCTAAACAATTAACACAATAGTATGTAAGTAACGTTATGATTTAGTAATATTGTTCCTGCTGCTGTTCTTCTAACCAGGTGAAGAAGTCACATTTTGTCACGTATTTGTGTTCATTATTGTTTAGGAATCCGCACTAGTGTGGCGGGATTCCTTTTCCTACTGTTTCACAAATGGGACTTGGTCATACAAACATTTTCAGTTGTGAGATTTTACTTTGGCTTTAATCCATTTTGGGCGGGAACCCCTTTTGGTGTTTTAAGCATTTTGTTATACTTTAGCTATTTAAAAATAGCAGATCTACAATCTCATAGCGCGCCACCGAGTGGCGCACTACGAGCTTGTAGGTCTGCTATTTTTTGAAAAATTGTGAAAATGTGCCTCAAATCTTTAAATATTATTACAGAGTGAACATTTTAACTCAAATCTTTGCTTCTGGGGAGGTCCCTGGAACAATATATTTTCAGATGGGGGGGACGGAGGCATATTACATAATTATAATTTTTTGGCATGAAATATTGAGCACCACTGATACAGAAACATAAGGTTTTTCAGAAAACGTCAGGCCTAAATGGGTTAATCCAGGGGTCCCCAATACATTTTCCTCAAGGGCCATATTTTGACTAGGGTACCAGGCTGGGGGCCGAGTCGTCACGCGCGAGGTCGAAGTCTTGCCCTGAAAATACATTTTCAGGGCAAGACCCCATTTGAAAAGGACCCCCAGTTTGACATGCAGAGGCTACTGACCCCTATTCAATTTTTATTTTTGTGGCTCCGCGGCCCACAGACGTCCCGCGGGCCGCTAATTGGGGAACCCTGGGTTAATCCGTGTGTGTGTGTGTGTGTGTGTGTGTGTGTGTGTGTTTCCTAGGGCCACAGTGGTAACGTGACGTGCCTGGACTTCAGCAGCAACGGGAAGTATCTGGCCTCGTGTTCTGACGACCGCACGATACGGATCTGGAGCACCAAGGACTTCCTGGACCGAGAACACAAGTGTCTCCGGGCCAACGTGGAGCTGGACCACGCCACCATGGTCCGCTTCAGCCCCGACTCACGGTAAAGAAAAGGTACTATGTTTACCCTGCAGGGTAACTGGACCACGCCACCATGGTCCGCTTCAGCCCCGACTCACGGTAAAGAAAAGGTACTATGTTTACCCTGCAGGGTAACTGGACCACGCCACCATGGTCCGCTTCAGCCCCGACTCACGGTAAGGGAAGGTACTATGTTTACCCTGCAGGGTAACTGGGCCATGGTCCGCTTCAGCCCCGACTCACGGTAAGGGAAGGAAAGGTATTATGTTTACCCAGGGTAACTGGGCCACCATGGTCCGCTTCAGCCCCGACTCACGGTAAGGGAAGGTACTATGTTTACCCAGGGTAAGGGAAGGTACTATGTTTACCCAGGGTAAGGAAAGGTACTATGTTTACCCAGGGTAAGGGAAGGTACTATGTTTACCCAGGGTAAGGGAAGGTACTATGTTTACCCAGGGTAAGGGAAGGTACTATGTTTACCCAGGGTAAGGAAAGGTACTATGTTTACCCAGGGTAAGGGAAGGTACTATGTTTACCCAGGGTAAGGGAAGGTACTATGTTTACCCAGGGTAAGGGAAGGTACTATGTTTACCCAGGGTAAGGGAAGGTACTATGTTTACCCAGGGTAAGGGAAGGTACTATGTTTACCCAGGGTAAGGAAAGGTACTATGTTTACCCAGGGTAAGGGAAGGTACTATGTTTACCCAGGGTAAGGAAAGGTACTATGTTTACCCAGGGTAAGGGAAGGTACTATGTTTACCCAGGGTAAGGGAAGGTACTATGTTTACCCAGGGTAAGGAAAGGTACTATGTTTACCCAGGGTAAGGAAAGGTACTATGTTTACCCAGGGTAAGGAAAGGTACTATGTTTACCCAGGGTAAGGGAAGGTACTATGTTTACCCAGGGTAAGGAAAGGTACTATGTTTACCCAGGGTAAGGGAAGGTACTATGTTTACCCAGGGTAAGGGAAGGTACTATGTTTACCCAGGGTAAGGAAAGGTACTATGTTTACCCAGGGTAAGGGAAGGTACTATGTTTACCCAGGGTAAGGGAAGGTACTATGTTTACCCAGGGTAAGGAAAGGTACTATGTTTACCCAGGGTAAGGGAAGGTACTATGTTTACCCAGGGTAAGGGAAGGTACTATGTTTACCCAGGGTAAGGAAAGGTACTATGTTTACCCAGGGTAAGGAAAGGTACTATGTTTACCCAGGGTAAGGGAAGGTACTATGTTTACCCAGGGTAAGGAAAGGTACTATGTTTACCCAGGGTAAGGGAAGGTACTATGTTTACCCAGGGTAAGGGAAGGTACTATGTTTACCCAGGGTAAGGAAAGGTACTATGTTTACCCAGGGTAAGGGAAGGTACTATGTTTACCCAGGGTAAGGGAAGGTACTATGTTTACCCAGGGTAAGGAAAGGTACTATGTTTACCCAGGGTAAGGGAAGGTACTATGTTTACCCAGGGTAAGGGAAGGTACTATGTTTACCCAGGGTAAGGAAAGGTACTATGTTTACCCAGGGTAAGGAAAGGTACTATGTTTACCCAGGGTAAGGAAAGGTACTATGTTTACCCAGGGTAAGGGAAGGTACTATGTTTACCCAGGGTAAGGAAAGGTACTATGTTTACCCAGGGTAAGGGAAGGTACTATGTTTACCCAGGGTAAGGGAAGGTACTATGTTTACCCAGGGTAAGGAAAGGTACTATGTTTACCCAGGGTAAGGGAAGGTACTATGTTTACCCAGGGTAAGGGAAGGTACTATGTTTACCCAGGGTAAGGAAAGGTACTATGTTTACCCAGGGTAAGGGAAGGTACTATGTTTACCCAGGGTAAGGGAAGGTACTATGTTTACCCAGGGTAAGGGAAGGTACTATGTTTACCCAGGGTAAGGGAAGGTACTATGTTTACCCAGGGTAAGGAAAGGTACTATGTTTACCCAGGGTAACTGGGCCATGGTCCGCTTCAGCCCCGACTCAAGGTTCTCCTCCTCCTCCTCCTCGCCAACAACGCCTACAACCATTTCATAGTAGTGTAGGCTATACGGTGCTGCGTTGCTACTTGGCTATCGTGCCATGACTCTTTAGTCGACTGGTTAACGTACGTGCCATTGGAATGGGGAACCCGGGTTCGCCTCCCGGCCGAGGCTACAGTAGTGCTGCCGACGATTACTCCATATTCGAATGAATATTCGAATGTAAAAAAACTAAAGAATAATCAAATATTTTAAATTAAGAAAAATAACAATACAATTGCTGTGTGAGTTCTGGCGAGAGACTCTGTGCCACGTAAACTAAAACATTATACAAAGATTAGGCTATTAAGATAATTATTAATCATTAATTTGATCTAGCAAGACTCAAGAGAGTGCATTTCTGAGCCCATACAGGACCGAACCATATAGATAGAGAAAGAGAAAGTTTTACAGCATATTATTCTGCAATAATATTCATATCATATTCATATTAAAATCATATACATTCGACATTCGAAATCATTCGAAAAGTGTTCGAATACATGTGGTGTTTTAAAAGGAATATTCGAATATCATTTTTGGCCAATTCTGGCAGCACTATTTTATCCCATTCTGACCGGGCACCCATTTTGGTGTTAGCATCATGTTATGCTTTAGCTATTGAAAAATAGCAGACCTACAAGCTCATATCGCGCCACTCGGTGGCGCGATATGAGCTTGTAGGTCTGCTATTTTTGAAAAATCAAAGACACTTTTAGAATCTGATCTCAGGTCAGAATGGGTTAATAATGAAACTGTCAGGATGTAATAGACATTTTTAGAATCTGATCTCAGGTCAGAATGGGTTATACTCTATGTGCCAAAGACAACAAACACTAGCTAGCATGGTTTACAGAAGTATAGACAGTCTCTGCGTGACATCATCATCATACCCGGAAGTTATCCGGGAACGCCTGAGTGGCAAACAGAAAAGTCATATATTTGATTAATTTCATTAAAAGACGATCTGCCATTCACTTTATGCATGCGCATACGCTCTATTACAATTACAAATGTCAATGTAGGCATTTAGCAGACGCTCTTAATCCAGAGTGATTTACAATTTACAATTTAGGCATTTAGCAGACGCTCTTAATCCAGAGTGATTTACAATAAGCAACAAAACAAAAAGCATGGCAATGCATCACATACATAAAAAGTAGTTATCATGAAACAAGCGTAAGCTAACCATGTAACAGTGGAATATCTATATAATGAAACTATACATATAAACTATACACACTATACTATACATATATACTCTGAGCTATGAGCTAGTCTGTATGAGTCTGTATAAAATGCTATCTAAGTCTATATAAAGTTCTATCTATAGAGGCTTGGGTAAGTTATCTCTATTCAAGGATAACCCAACTCCACCCATAGTTATGTATAAAGTAACCTCCATTCACACATTGGAGATAATGTGTTTGGCCCATTATGTCACACTGAACTCACAACACACACACAACCAAAGACAAGAGATAACGAGGCCTTTTTTCCCTGTGGAGCCTTGAGTTCATGGTGAATGTTGAAACCTTGAGTTCACGGTGAATGTTGAAACCTTGAGTTCATGGTGAATGTTGAAACCTTGAGTTCATGGTGAATGTTGGAGCCTTGAGTTCATGGTGAATGTTGGAGCCTTGAGTTCATGGTGAATGTTGGAGCCTTGAGTTCATGGTGAATGTTGGAGCCTTGAGTTCATGGTGAATGTTGGAGCCTTGAGTTCATGGTGAATGTTGGAGCCTTGAGTTCATGGTGAATGTTGGAGTCTTGAGTTCATGGTGAATGTTGGAGCCTTGAGTTCATGGTGAATGTTGGAGCCTTGAGTTCATGGTGAATGTTGGAGCCTTGAGTTCATGGTGAATGTTGGAGCCTTGAGTTCATGGTGAATGTTGGAGCCTTGAGTTCATGGTGAATGTTGGAGCCTTGAGTTCATGGTGAATGTTGGAGCCTTGAGTTCACGGTGAATGTTGGAGCCTTGAGTTCACGGTGAATGTTGGAGCCTTGAGTTCATGGTGAATGTTGGAGCCTTGAGTTCATGGTGAATGTTGGAGCCTTGAGTTCATGGTGAATGTTGGAGCCTTGAGTTCATGGTGAATGTTGGAGCCTTGAGTTCACGGTGAATGTTGGAGCCTTGAGTTCATGGTGAATGTTGGAGCCTTGAGTTCATGGTGAATGTTGGAGCCTTGAGTTCATGGTGAATGTTGGAGCCTTGAGTTCATGGTGAATGTTGGAGCCTTGAGTTCACGGTGAATGTTGGAGCCTTGAGTTCACGGTGAATGTTGGAGCCTTGAGTTCATGGTGAATGTTGGAGCCTTGAGTTCACGGTGAATGTTGGAGCCTTGAGTTCACGGTGAATGTTGGAGCCTTGAGTTCATGGTGAATGTTGGAGCCTTGAGTTCACGGTGAATGTTGGAGCCTTGAGTTCATGGTGAATGTTGGAGTCTTGAGTTCATGGTGAATGTTGGAGCCTTGAGTTCATGGTGAATGTTGGAGCCTTGAGTTCACGGTGAATGTTGGAGCCTTGAGTTCATGGTGAATGTTGGAGCCTTGAGTTCATGGTGAATGTTGGAGCCTTGAGTTCATGGTGAATGTTGGAGCCTTGAGTTCATGGTGAATGTTGGAGCCTTGAGTTCATGGTGAATGTTGGAGCCTTGAGTTCACGGTGAATGTTGGAGCCTTGAGTTCACGGTGAATGTTGGAGCCTTGAGTTCATGGTGAATGTTGGAGCCTTGAGTTCACGGTGAATGTTGGCTCGCTTTGCTTCAGTCAGAGAGTGAACAATACAAAAGCAAAGTAGAGAATATTTGCATTGAGGAAAACGGGTCCCAAGATTAACGGCGACAAAACGTATAATTAATGTGTTTATATAAACCGGCAGCAGCTTTCAGAGTTTAATGTTTTATCCAGTACACAAATCTTCATAATTATGTGACCTGATTTGACTGAGAGACTGCCATCCGCAAATTCCAGCTTTTCACCAGCTTTTCAAAATGAGTTGATAGCACAGGCAGACTCTTCACATACTAGAGCATGTCTTAAATAAATGTCATGTAAATATGAAATAAATGCTTAAACATGTAGCTATAGGTGTAATGTTAGAGACCACAGAAGTGAACCTTTCAGGGCTGTTTTCTCAACTCGCTGTTTCTCTGCAAGACATTAAAGGTATATTCAGTGATTTCACTCAAAAAACCTTAGGTTTCCTTTTTGGCTGTGGGACCCAGCCTTTCGTCCAATCAGGAAAGAGAGTCAAAAACGAAACCTAAGGTTTTTTGACCCCCAGGGGTTAACTGGGGACAGGGAGGAACTCCTTATATGGCCAGCACACTCTATAGTAGGGAGGATTATCACAACAAAACAAAAAAATAAGTGATATTTGAATTAAGTGAAATCACTGAATATACCTTTAATTACTCTATAAGCCATATCTAAAAAAAGAAATTGGCAGTCCCTCAGTCAAATGTAGACGCCTACGCGGAAGGGTTGACTCCCACTTTTAGACCAGTTCAGCCCATGTGTAAATCCAGGCTTTCACCCATTCTGACCGGGAACCCATTTTGGTGTTCGCATCATGTTATGCTTTAGCTATTGAAAAATAGCAGATCTACAAGCTCATATCGCGCCACCGAGTGGCGCGATACGAGCTTGTAGGTCTGCTATTTTTTTTTAAATCGAAGAACGACTGACATTTTTAGAATCTGAACTCGGGTCAGAATGGGTTAATCAGACCAGCGTGTGTCCAGTGGAAACCTCGTATGAATCTGATCTCGGGTCAGAATGGGTAAATTTTTCGCGCAGACAAAATGAAAGTCTGGGTATCGAGGCTACTCCTGGGTTTATCTTGCTGTTATTGATGATGGCTCTCCTTATCACTGGACATTACAGGGCCTTCATTACCTGGGTTTGTCTTGATGCTGTTACTGATGGCTCTCCTTTGCTCTGGACATCACAGGGCCTTCATCACGTGGCTGGCCAACGCCGACACCATTCGAGTCTTCAAGATGGTGAAGAAGGACGATTCCTTCTCCTTCAGAGCCGCTCCCGACGACTTCCCACTGAAGCACAAGGCGCCCATCCTCAACATCGGCATCGCAGAGACGGGTACGGAATGATTCACCGAAGGGGAGAGTCCAGTTTGAGTCTGAAAGAATATATTCAGTATTTAAGTCCGACGTCATTTTGTAGTGCTACGTTACGTCCGGGTCCAAGTGGCACCAGCTCCCGTCCGCATCTCATAGTAAATTGAATATCTAAACGCGTGAATCTTTTTACAGTGACGTTATTTTTCAGAAAGGAAGCCATTGAGGGTTAAAATGGGTCTTAATGCTTCCAACTCGAGTGGAATTATTAATGTTTTGTACAAAGTGGAATTATTAATGTTTTGTACAAGTGTCCATGACAACAAAAATATATGATGTGGAGACAATAAAGACTATTATTATCATTATTATTGAAGGTGGCAACAGTCCATTTGATCGGTAAAATATTTCTGGGTATATTTAGAATGTGTGCAGGCTTGAGTATGTTGAATCTAGTTTGCATTATGAGGATTTATTTGACACATGTGGGGCAGACGGCCTGTCACTGTCAGATTTGGGAGAGCAGCGCAGCTTTGTTGTTGCGAGGAAAGCGGTAAAATGAGACTTTCGTGGTTGTTTTCGTCTCAGATTTAGTCAGACGGAGCGTCACAGTATAACTCTATGGGGACACAAAAGCGACACAAAAGTAGGACCCGGAAGTATCTCAGGAGGGGGCGCTCACATCACAGCTAAAATACTGAATATTCAAATATTTGTTGCCGCATTTTTATGATTGTTTTTCAAAAAATAGCAGACCTACAAGCTCGTAGCGCGCCACTCTGTGGCCCGTTATGAGCTTGTAGATCTGCTATTTTTCAATAGCTAAAGTATAACATAATGCTTAGTTAAAACACCAAAAGGGGTTCCCGCCCAGAATGGGTTAACGTTGTTGTGCTTGTGAGATTATTTGACATTGTAGTAACCCATTCAGGACGGGAACCCCTTTTGGTGTTTGAAGTGTTATGTTATACTTTAGCTGTTGGAAAAAAATGGCAGATCTACAAGCTCATAGCGCGGCACTCGAGCTTGTAGATCTGCTATTTTTGGAGGAAAAAAGTGTCGCAAATCTTCAAATATATATTCATTCAGAGTGAATGTTTTTAACTCAAATCTTTGCTTCTGGGGGGGGGGGGGGGTCCCTGGAACAACATATTTTCAGATGGGGGTCCGCAGCGAAATACAGATAATTCTGGGAGTCCTTCACATGCAAAGGTTGAGCGCCACTGACATAAAAACATTGTTTTTTTTTCCCGAAAACTGTCAGGATTTAGAAGCCTTTTTTTTAATACAAATTCGGAATTCATGTTTTTTAAATCAAATCTTTGCCTCCGGTGGGGTCCCTGGAACAACATATTTTCAGATGGGGGGGGCCGCAGGCATATTACATATATTACAATATAACTTTTGGGATCCTTGACATGAAATATTGATTACCACGGATATAGAAACATGAGGTTTTTCAGAAAGAAATACATTTTAAAAATACATTTTATTTCGACGTCAGGCCTAAATGGGTTAATAATTGAAATGGCTGTAAACCGTTTGTCTCCTGTCTCTCAGGCAAGTTCATCATGAGCGCCTCCACTGACACCACCATCTACATCTGGGACCTTAAAGGAGATGTTCTGGCCACCATCAACACCAACCAGATGAACAACTCCTACGCTGCTATCTCCCCATGTGGAAGGTCTGTTCGCTGTGCTTCAGCATGTAATATATTACTTTAATTCGCTGCTATCTCCCCATGTAGAAGGTCTGTACTCAGTTCGCTGTGCTTCAGCATATAGAGCGTCGCAGTCCCGCCCCCTTTCATGACGACGCCAGGCCCAGTCCCGCCCCCTTTCATGACGACGCCAGGCCCAGTCCCGCCCCCTTTCATGACGACGCCAGGCCCAGTCCCGCCCCCTTTCATGACGACGCCAGGCCCAGTCCCGCCCCCTTTCATGACGACGCCAGGCCCAGTCCCGCCCCCTTTCATGACGACGCCAGGCCCAGTCCCGCCCCCTTTCATGACGACGCCAGGCCCAGTCCCGCCCCCTTTCATGACGACGCCAGGCCCAGGAAATGAATCCCAATGCATTTTTCTCATTGACATTTCAAAAAAAGTATTTATTTAAAGACCTTTTAAGCGTCGTACGAAGCCAACTCGAATTGTGACAAATCATGACAACAAACACAATATTTTGGACGAAACAAATAATTACAAAGAAGAAAAAGAACAAAAAAAGTGTTGTAACCTGCTGTTTTTTTTTTCTACTTTCTAATTCTCTGTTTGGCCCAAAACATTGTGTTTATTGCCATGATTTGTCACGACAAGAGTTGGCTTTGTCCGCGGCGTAAACGTCTTTAAATAAATAATTTCTGAAAAGTTTTGAGGGGGCGGGACTGCAACGCTCTATAATATATCACTTTTCATTCATTCATTCATATTTTACAACGAATAAGTGAACGGTACGGTTAAAAAGGTTCTAGGTCACCATCAAGACAAATCGATGAGTTATAACAAGATCTTTTGGGCATTAGGTTGGGTAAAACATTTTTTTTGGGGGGGGGGGGGTTATATACTGTTGTTGCTGAATCATGATACTAGTAAAAGGCACAAAATGGTGGTATGAAAGCGCCCCCCTCATCTAGACTGAGTGGCAAAACATTGAGCAGCATGGAGTGTTGGAGTTTGGGAGCGCTCGTTGGAAATAACTCAACCGTCCTGCATACCACCTGTTTCTAAATGTCACATAATGCAGGAGACAGCAAAATGTTGTGTTGTTGAAAACAAGCACTTCCAAACTCTGACACTTGGAAACATAATCAAATGCAGGGCATTTCTTGACAGAAAGTAGCTCATAACGTTTCTATGGTGGATTTTTATGAAACAAAAGCTTTGCAGACAGAAAGAGGATAATTCAAGCTTTTCGTACAGCAGCAATGTTGGTGAGTTTAACATTGTTTAATGCAATCAGACAGGACTTTTCTGTTTGGATGAACGGGCTGTCAAGGCCAGAAAGTAGTTTTTTGCCACTCAGTGGGCGTTCCCGCATAACTTCCAGGTATGATGATGTCACGCGCATACCCTCTATTGATAGGAATTTTAAGGTAGTAACTTTTGATATTATGCACAATATTGTACCATTGGGGACACTATAGTGACTGTACCCAACATAAGAACAGTAAACAGGAGCCCATCAGCTCTGTGTTAGTGATTTAAGCTATTGATATGATATGATATGATATAGTACAGGGGTCCTCAACTAGAAATGATGAAGGTCCACAAATTTTTTTTTGAATAAGACTGAGGTCCGGTCCCATGTACGGCGTCCATCGTAGAGCGGGGCTCTATGCCCGTTTAGTATGGTCAAGCCAAGCTTATACAAATCAGATCCCCTTCCACCCAACCAATAATGGGGTGCAGAGTGCAGGCCCGGAGTGGAACTCCAAATCAGGCCGGGAGTTATACGCCCTGGCAGGCCACACTGCGCGCGCCAGAATTTTGGGGGCCCTTGGGGGACATTTTGGGGGCCTTTGCAGCAATTTCACATGAGAAATGTACCATCTGATGTTATTTATATTATTAACTTCTTCCCACCATTAACATAAGACACACAATGTAGTTGTGCTGTAGCAACACTGCCTGAATTGAATTGAAATTAACTGTGGCTGGCCTGGCCTGAGCTTAGGAGAGATTTCTTTTTTCTTTTTTTTTTTTTTGCCTAGGGTCCGCAGAGTGGTGGTCTGCGGTCCGGTCGTGGACCGCGGTCCGCCAGTTGAGGACCCCTGATATAGTAGTTTATTGTCAGTTCACACTGAAATTTGTCTTGCGACACAGCAGCCAAGTAAGCAGAACACATAGACACACATTTGACATAACACAAAGAACAAGATAATTTACATACATAAAGACATGAAGACAAGAGCAATATCCACCGCTTAGATTACCCCGTGGCTACTACAACTCCTGATTAAGCCTCAAGGTCGACTGGTGGACAAAGGACCTCTTTAGTCTGACCTTATTGTATGCTGGTACACCATATCTCCTTCCTGAAGGTAGCAACCTATATTCTCCCATAGAGTATTAAAAGGATAGAGACTGATCTGGCGCGAAGTTGCTCAGTGGCGTTTTGAAGCACCCGGAAGGACCGTCTATTTCCGCCTTTTTTCGCCGATTCAGCATTTGGGCACCAAATTTTGGTGCCCAAATGCGGAAGTGCAGCTGGACTTTAACATTGAGCGCTCGGTTGAAGTGCAGCTGGACTTTAACATTGAGCGCTCGGTTGAAGTGCAGCTGGACTTTAACATTGAGCGCTCGGTTGAAGTGCAGCTGGACTTTAACATTGAGCGCTCGGTTGAAGTGCAGCTGGACTTTAACATTGAGCGCTCGGTTGAAGTGCAGCTGGGCTTTAACATTGGGCGCTCGGTTGCACGGGGTTTCCTCGTCAAGAATCCACGGGTCCGCCTGCAGTCCTTCCTCTTACCACTTAGGGCCCAGCGCTTCAACATTGGAGTGCCTCACTGGCCTCTTGTATTCTCCATACAACACATGCTTAGTATTAGAGGTGATATTCCTTGCTAACCTTAGGATGCTGTTATCATACGTGGATGTATAAAGTGTCTGAAGTGGTTTGAACAAATGTTAAAAGATTGCGTGGTCGCTGTTTGGTGCGTCCTCAGATCAGTGTCAGTGATTGAAGCTCTTGTCTCTGTTTGGTGCGTCCTCAGGTTCGTGGCGTCCTGCGGCTTCACCCCCGACGTGAAGGTGTGGGAGGTGTGCTTCGGGAAGAGCGGCGAGTTCAAGGAGGTGACGCGAGCCTTCGACCTGAAGGGCCACCAGGCCGGAGTCCACAGCTTCTCCTTCTCCAACGACTCACACAGGTACGGTTACGCTTACCCGTGAAGGGCATGAACCACTTTCGGTGTTTTAAAGCAGTGGTTCCCAAACCTTTTTGGCCATGCACCCCATGTTACCTCCCGACCCAGCTGAGGCACCCCCCCACATGGAAATATAAATTGCATAAGCTATATAGAGACATATATTTCCTTTTTAGACACATATATGAACCTGAATATAGCATAATATATGCAGCATAGGCTATATTCTGCATTACTTGCCATATATTGTATGTTAATATTTAGCACCACCATTAGACTTTTCAGAAAGTGTATATATTTAAAGGCGTTTACGCCGCGGACAAAGCCAACTCTTGTCGTGACATATCATGACAACAAACACAATGTTTTGGGCCGAACAAATAATTAGAAAGTAGGAAACAAAAGGCAGGTTACAACACTTTCTTTTTTGTTTTTCTTCTTTGTAATTATTTGTTTGGTCCAAAATATTGTGTTTGTTTGTTATGATTTCGAAACTATAGTAAAATACGCACATCACTTCTCTTTTCATATGTTTGTTATGATTTGTCACAACTTCGTACGACGCTTAAAAGGTCTTTAAATAAATACTTTTTGAAATGTCCTAGGGGAAAAAATGCATTGGGAATTATTTCCTGGGCCTGGCGTCGTCATGAAAGGGGCCAAATACATATCATTGTTTTGGCGTCTTTGACATGAACATTTTTGAGAACCACTGACACTGATATTTATTTCTGAAAACTGTCATGATTTTAGACGACATTTGTAGAATCTGGTCTCTGGTCTTAACCCATTCTGGGCGGGATCCCCTTTTGGTGTTTTAACTAAGCGTTATGTTATACTTTAGCATCTTGCAATGGGTCTGGTCCACAAGATTCGATACACCACCAAGATACCCATGTACCTGTCTAAATACTTCCTTAATGTAAACGAAGTCCACACCCACAACACCAGAGGGAGTGCAACAAACCATGTACAACCCAGATTCGGCACAAACAAGGGACTAAATTATTTTCGCTCCTATGCCACCAAAATGTGGAACGCCCTACCAACAGTCATTAAGACATGTGAATCCCTTGACTCCTTCAAAACCGCTCTCAAAGGGCACCTACGGATGGCTGCAATTCGAAACTGGCCTCTGTAAAATCTGAATCCCCCCACCCCCCCCCCCATCTCCCCTCACTGTATATGTATCTTTTCCCTTTTTGCTTCCTATATGATGAATTCCTGTTCTGTTCTTTAGCTACATAGAAATGTCTATTTGTATGTCTCTAAATGTTTTGATGAATTGAACAATGTGGACCCTGTTGTAAACAAGTGTAATGCTTAATTGGGTCGTCCACTCACAGTTAACAGTCTTTGTATTGAGTTTGTGCTTGAAATGTACTGTAAATTCTGCAAACTGTTAATAAATATTTCAATCAATCAATCAAAGCTATTGAAAAATAGCAGATCTACAAGCTCATAGCGTGCCACCGAGTGCCGTGCTACGAGCTTGTAGGTCTGCTATTTTTTTTAAATCGTGAATATGTGTCGCAAAACTTTGAATATATATTCTTTCAGAGCCAACGTTTTTAACTCAAATATTTGCTTCTGGGGGGGTCCCCATGGAACAACATATTTTCAGATGGCCAATTACATATAATTCTGGGGGTCCTTGAGATTAAATATTGAGCACCACTGACATATAGAAACATGAGGGTTTTTCAGAAAACTGTCAGGATTTAGAAGACCCTTTTGTAGAATCGTTCCCAGGTCAAAATGGGTTAATGCGTTTGGTTCGACTGCTTTCACATGCTTTCCATTGTCTCCTCCCTCCCCCCCCCCTCCCCCCCTCCCAGAATGGCCACCATCTCCAAGGACGGCACGTGGAAGCTGTGGAACACCAACGTGGAGTACAAGAAGCAGCAGGACCCCTACGTGCTCACCACGGCGCCCTGCGCCTCCGCCGAGGGCAGCCGGGTGGCGCTGTCGCCCGACGGCCGCGTGGTGGCCGTCAGCACCGGCCGCGGCGTCAACATGTACGACGGCGCCACGGGCCGCCTGGAGGAGGAGCTACGGGGCGTGCACGGCGAGGAGATTGCCGACCTGCGCTTTGACACCACGGGGCGCTTCCTGGCGGTCACAGGCGACCGCGCCGTCCGCCTGCTGCACAACGCGCCGGGCTACCGCGCGTGCATCCGGGACATGCAGGACATGCTGAGGAAGGCGCAGAACCAGGGGAACGAGGGGCTGAAGGAGAGGCTGCGAAAGCAGGTCGAGGACGCCCAGAACGCGCTGGACGCCGTGCTGATGACGGCCGCCGTGGACGACCAGTGTTAGGAGGACCGTCCTTAACCCATTCTTTTGACCTGAGATCAGATTCATACGAGGTTTCCACTGCTGGACACACACTGGTCTGATTAACCCATTCTGACCTGAGATCAGATTAAAAAAAATGTCAGTCGTTATCTTCGATTTTTCAAAAATAGCAAGACCTACGAGCCCATAGCGCGCCACTCGGTGGCGCGCTATGACCTTGTAGATCGGTTTGTCGGGCCCTCGCGGCACAACACTGGAGCCACATTCGCTTTAACTCGATGGTTCTGGAACATTTGAATTAGGACTTTACGCCCAGGGCTTAACGTTTCTCAGTCCTGGGGACGGATTTCAGTCCTGAGGATTTCATTTCGTAGGGGTCATCTAATGAGATCAGTGCAGAAAAAATATCTTTTTCAGTCTTTTCTTTGTGGCTTTTGACCTGAGATCAGATTCTAAAAATGTCTGTTTGAAAATGACAGTTTTCTGAAAAAGCTATGTTTCTATGTCAGTCGTTCTTCGATTTTTCAAAAATAGCAGACCTACAAGCTCATAGCGCGCCACTCGGTGGTGCGCTATGAGCTTGTAGATCTGCTATCTTTCAATAGCTAAAGCATAGCATAATGCTAACAACAAAAGGGGTTCTTCCCGCCCAGAATGGGTTAAGCCCTGCGAGCCCCCCCCCCCCCCCCCCCCCCCCCACAGCTCTGAGAGTGTACCAAAATGGAACCAAATGCATGGATTAAAATTCTCGGTCATTTGATTTCCATAGAAGCCCAGCGTGTCTTCTGTGAAAGCATGTTGCGCCAGAGAAAATAGCCGATCTACAAGCTCTCATGGCGATGCATTGAGAGCTTTGAGATGGGTTATTTTCGGTTATTATTATTTTTAAGATTGGAGCATTTGAAGTGGTCAAACTAGTCATGTGTTCAGAAGCGTCTTCCATAACATCTTAATAGTCTCTGCTATTTCACATAAAAAGCTAATCAATTGGCAATTTCTTCACCTCGTTGGCAGTATGTATGTAGAATAGCAGGAACAGTCATTTTACATATCGTGTAAAAGATTTTACACATTGTGTAAAAAGATTTGACACAGCGGCTGGTCACAGTTGTCGGCCCCAACGGCATCGCCATCTAATAATACAACTTTATATGTATAATAATAATAATAATCTGTATAGCACCTTTCATCAAATTTGAGAAAATACACAATAGAGAAAAAAACAAATGCCTAAAACATTTAAATAATACAGTGAGGTTACATGAATAACAACAAGGATTTTAAACGCTCGACTAAAAGCAAGAGTGTAGTTGAGCCGTGCTTTAAAATTGTCTACAGAGGCTGCCTGTCGAAGGTATAGTGGGAGTTTGTTGAACTTTGTTCCATGCCGTCGGCCCCTAGAAGCAGAAAGCTGCTTCACCGTGTTTTTTTAGTTGCCTTTTTTTTATCCACATCGAGCAGGCCAGCAGTGGAGGACCCGAGGGGGAGGTTTGGGGACATATCTAGGCCGGTAGTCATGTAGGCCGATTCATACTCCTATTTTAGAGCCGAATAAAAGTCGGTTCGGCTCTGTAGAGCCTACAATGTGACGTCATTTGGCTCTGTAGAGCCTACAATGTGACGTCATTTGGCCCTATAGAGCCTACAATGTGACGTCATTTGGCTCTGTAGAGCCTACAATGTGACGTCATTTGAGGTTCGGGGGGGGCGGGTACCGTACTCTTCAGTGCTACTGAAACTTTCTGACGAGCCAAAATCATTTATCATAATCATAATTTATCAATATTCCGATATTAACCTGCGGGCCGCATTAAGTGAAGGTGAGGGCCACATGTGGCCCGCGGCCCCTCAGGGGGTCGCCAAGTTATTTGGGTGTTGCCAGGTTGGAGCCAGGTGTGTCCAAGAGGGGGCGGAAGTGCACAGGAAGTGTCACGTTTACGTCACACCTGTCACTCAAGTGATTACTGGCCCAATCACAGCGCATCTTTTCCGGGACTTGAACAGGCGCTCCGTGACGCACGCTCATGCTTCCTTCCTTCCGCGGGGCTTCGAAAAAGGAATCTCGGGAATGTTTTGCCCTCCCTTTTGAAGCACACAACGCTCCAGAGACCACGGAAAGGGCGTCTGTCTATACGTTTACATGTCTAATATGCTTCCGGGTTGACTGCGCCTGCTCTGAGTCTGTATACTGTGATGACTGTAAAGACCATCTTTCATAGTGAAAAAATGTCTTCCATGTTGCATAACCTTCCCTGACTTTAAAAACCCCATTTAGACCTTAGAGGACGATTCTGCAAATGTCTTTGTTTTCTGAAAAAAAAACATGTTTTTTTTTGTCGTTCTCAAACATTTTCATGTCAAAAAAATATATGTAATTGGCCACCGACCTCCATCTGAAAATATGTTGTTTCAGGGACCCCTGTGTGTGTGTGTGTGTGTGTGTGTGTGTGTGTGTGTGTGTGTGTGTGTGTGTGTACTCCTATTTTACCTTAACCTATTCTGACCTGAGATCGGATTCATACGAGGTTTCCACTGGACACACACTGGTCTGATTAAATGACGTCACATTGTAGGCTCTACAGAGCCGAACCCACTTTTATTGGGCTCTAAAATAGGAGTATGAATCGGACCTTATAGGTTTGTCATGCAGTACAAACCTTTTCCGTGGTGAATGTTTGCCTTAATTAATCCATGCAGATGGACCCAACACATGTCACTTTGGTTCCATGTGTTTGTACACACTCAGAGTTACAGACCTTCAAGGGTCCATGTTGGGGGGAAGCCCCTCATGGAACCCTGGATGTCCTGGACCCCACTTTGAGAACCCACTGCTTTGACTGACCAGAGTGACCTCTCTCCCTCTCTCTCTCTCTCCGTCTCCCTCTCTCTCTCTCTCTCTCTCTCTCTCTCTCTCTCCCCCTCTCCCTCTCTCTCCCTCTCTCTCTCTCTCTCTCTCTCCCTCTCCCTCTCCCTCTCCCTCTCCCTCTCCCTCTCCCTCTCCCTCTCCCTCTCCCTCTCCCTCTCCCTCCCCCTCTCCCTCTCCCTCTCCCTCTCTCTCTCTCTCTCTCTCTCTCTCTCTCTCTCTCTCTCCCTCTCTCTCTCTCCCTCTCCGTCTCTCTGCCTCTCTCTCGACATCTGTGAATTTTGCTTCCCATGATCCTCCTCATTGAGTGACCTGGTTTTGACTCTTTTTGGGGTCAGAGATTCAAAACGGTTTCAATTAATAAAATGGTTTTTATGGAACAACACTGGTTTATTTTCAATTGTTGTCCGAAATGAATTAAGATACAGTTGAGTTGTATTGTATATGCATCCACTTATATTGCAGTGCATGTCCACGTTAAACTACAATGATAACATTGACAGACTAAATTGCCATGAAAGGTGAAAGTGATTTTTTTGGTGCCAATATCTGCCATTGAGCCCCATTATACATTTCTCATATTTGGTTTCGGACGGTATACTATGTCGTTTTTTGTGATTTTGGAGGATTTAAAAAAAAAGATGAAAATCATGAAACAGGCCTATACTATAGTTCATGGTTTCAGACAGCATACTATAGTATGTCATTTTTTTCATGATTGTGGGACACTATGTCAGAGCCAGGACTTGAACCTGTGGCCTCCTGATTCCCAGGCAGGCTCTGTACCCGGTGCTCGCTGTGTACGGAAAGCTAAATAGATAATGATAGAAGAGCCAGAGACTTGTTTCCATTGTGGTTCATAAGCATGCAAACGTCTAAACAGCCCATGGCCTCGGACGGCATAATGCATGCCGTTTTTTTTTATCATTTTTTGAGGATATGAAAAAAAGACGAAAATCACTCCGAGGCCATGTGGGCTGAAGGAAACTGACCCCATGTTTTGTATAGTGTGTATATTTTATTTGAATCATTTACATATTTTGCAAGACAGTGTGAAGCATGACTGGGATGACCCCCATTATAAATCCTCAAATGTTAAAGCACTATAATTCTAAATCTATGGAACATTTCAGAGATTAGTTTTCAGGCAAACATGCAGTCCACCGTAAGATGAACATATTAGAGTTTGAATGGGGTTTCTAGGTGTAACCATTCTAGATCTGTCTGTCTGTCTGTCTGTCTGTCTGTCTGTCTGTCTGTCTGTGTCTATCTGTCTGTCTGTCTGTCTGTCTGTCTGTCTGTCTGTCTATTTATCTATTTATGTATTCCTATACTTTACAACAGAGTAGGCTATGTTTATATATCTCTTCTTTCAGGGTTCTTTAATCAATAAACCGTTAATTTATTCATGATATTCATTTAATTTAATATAAAACGTTTTTGATTGCATGCAGGCTGCCTACTTCCACTCGCCTGTGTGTGTGTGTGTGTGTGTGTGTGTGTGTGTGTGCGTGCGTGCGTGCGTGCGTGCGTGCGTGCGTGCGTGTGTGTGTGTGTGTGTGTGCGCACGCATACGTGCCGTTTATAAGTCCACACACACAGCTGCAGCGGATGAGATGATCCATTCACCAACCAATGACCGACGGACTTTCCAATGACGTGACTCAACAGATCCGGATATTGTAGGCGGGGCTTTAGGTTTAAAATGGAGACACATGCGTTGCAGTGGCAGAGTGTTTGGGGTGTAGCTGCTGCAAGGTAAGGTTTTTATCTCTATTGTTTAAACATTAGAGTTGTTAGGATTGTCGGTTGTTTATTGTGACACTAAATGGACAACACTATGAGGAATTAGTTGGTCCTTTGAGAAGCAAACAAGCTTTTTTTGATGAATTGAACAATGTGGACCCTGTTGTAAACCAGTGTAATGCTTAATTGGGTCGTCCACTCACAGTTAACAGTGCAATGCAATGCGATGCAACGCATTGTGAGCTTTTAGATCTGCTATTTTTTTCTTTCTTAAACATTTGAAATGGGACATTCTGTATAATGAGTACATTTGTTTAAGTTATGAGTACATTTAGATGCCAGTACCTTTTTTCTTTTACTCAAATACATAATGGTAACACAAGTAGTAACTGTGGCAGTTCCATTCATAAGATTCATCTAAAATAAATGTCTATTTCTGCTGGGTGGAAAACTCAAATGTACAAACGTACTTTTCAGAATTCGAATTTGAAAGTAGCAGATCTACAAGCTCAAAATGTGTTGCTTTGTGTTTCTATTAAAGTCTGGGTGCCACACACTTTAAAACTAAATTAATCCACAGCACTCTCTAGTTCTTTGTATTGTTGAGCCATTTCTGCCATACAGAGCAACTTGATTTAAACTTTTAAAGGGCCATTTCAACCCTTTTGCAACCAGATCTTATGTTCATGATGTTTGGGAGACAAACACTTTCCTGGGGGTTTTATTTGTTTTTTTAGATATTTTATATCAAAGTGTCCATGGGCTCCATGATGTCTATGGACACTGGGCTCACTTCCTTCCTCGACTACAATTCCCATAATGCTTTGTTGCACTGCTCCTCCTTGTGGATAGGGGGAGGGCTGTCTTACTGAGACAACATGTAGTCCAGGAAGGAAGTGAGCCCAGTGTCTACTGTCCATGACATCATGGAGTCCATGGACACTTTGAAATAGTGAAATATCTAAACGCAACTTATTACCCCCATTAAAAACCCCCAGGAAAGTGTTTCTGTCTCCCAAACATCATTGCAAAAACAAATCTTCCTGTGTCACTGACGGGTTAAAGGGCCTGTCAGTGACATGGGACTATTTATTTTCGTCCCTTTTGTGGATTAAATGTTTTTTTGTATGAGTTGCCCCCCACACACACACCCACCCACACCACACCACCACGACCAAATGTCAAACCGCTTTAAGTTAACAAACTAAACCTGTGAGGGAAATGTAATGTAGATGATTATTATTTTCTTTCTACAATGTATAAAATCTGGATAAAGTGTAATGTTGGTGTATGTTTGTGTCTTACAGGTTGATCATGTGACCTTGGTGTCATGCGATGACCTTGGATGCAGTCTTCAGGAGATGGCTGGTAATAGAGTGTCTACTCGGCTGGGCTGAAACGTATAACGGTGTCAACGAACGCTCTCCCTGAGATTACGAAGTGAACAGTGCTCGGGACGTTTGTGCCATACAACCTTCACGGCTCTATTAATACCAGTTTATCTTCAACCGAGCGACGGAAGGCCCCCCACGGTACGTACCTGGATTACATGTGGCTGTAGTAGAAACTAGGGCTGTGTCACCATTACAACATGTTAAGTTGACCATTCATTGTCATACAAATGATTGCAATTAACAATTATGATTGATGTTGAACATATTTGACTGAGGAACTGCCATTGGATTTCTTTTGAATTTTAGCAGTTTTGGAGATGTGGCTTATAGAGTAATGTCTTGCAGAAAACAGACTTGACAGGTTCACTTCTGTGGTCTCTAACATTACACTTAAGCATTTATATCATATACATGTCTATTTCAGCTCTGACACTTATTTCAGACATGCTCTAGTATGTGAGGAGTCAGCCTGTGCTATTAACTCATTTTGCAGGGGACAAAAAGTTCTACTGGCAGGCTCAGTCAAATCTGGTCACATATGAATACAAACTTTTAATTTCTTCATGGCTTTTAGGCTTCATAAACAAATAGTTGCACAAGGCAGATGTGACTAAGATGTGACATACATTGCAGTATTTCATACCAGAGCCATAGATCACTGCTGTAGACTTTGCATTTGCAGCGGCAGAAATGTGTACTTGCTCAATAAATGGATAGATATGAAAGTTGAGGACCATATCTGACTCCCAAGTCTTTGAAATAAAGACTTGGGAGTCCGATATGGTCAACTTTCATATCCATGTGAGAGTCATTATCAAAATGTTTTAGTCAAATATCTCCACTTTTTCACAAGCTGCACCCAGACGGCTTTCTCTCCGGGCAAAGGCACTCGGAATGACAGCTGGACTTAATTTTTCAACTTCCTTTGACCATCACAAACGTCATCAGGGAAACGCAAGTTTGGGGCACAATTGGCAGGTGGTGTGATTAATTACCCAACACCTATCTCAACGCACCTGCCGATTGTGTGCTTCCCTGGTCAATGGGTGGGGGTGTGGTCAGAGGAAGATTTGGTAAATTCAATCCAGCTGTTATTCTGTACCCCATTTGCCCGGATGTTTGACTAAATGCATGTTTTTTCCCAGAACTTTCACATGGATGTGAACCTAGAGGACAATATCTCACTCCACGTCTTTGGAATTGGGTGAAGCGGCTCTTTAATGGGTTGACTCGTTAATCACAATTTGTGACTATATAGGGAAATAATGGTGACACAGCCCTGTCAGTGACTGTTATGACTTCCAAAATGTCATCCTGTAGGCCGACAACTAATTATTTTCTTCTCTTCTGCCCTGCCATTTCAGAACGTGAAGCTGACAGGAGTTACGAACTCTATGCTGTTGCCACTGCTGGGTGAACTCTATGCTGTTGCCACTGCTGGGTGCTGTTAGCAGTGCAGTGAAGGTTAGTTAACCTTTTGATTCCTGCTGCTTGTTTAAGTGGGCTACATGCTACCATACCGTAGGTTGTCTTTCACGTTTGTATCGTTCCACTTAATTTGTGTGTATAATGCCAGTCCACATCACATGCCATTATGTGACGTTTGTGGAGGCATGTGATTTATTTGTCGTTTCAGAGCATACTTATTTACGCACCTCGAGAGTGGGTGCAGGGCCAATAAGACAATTTTGGAAGGAGGTAGGGCCCGCACACTTCTTGTAACGAATTACTTTATTGAGTTAAACAACAACGTTTTGATCTTGATAGATTGTTGTCAGGTCAGGATGTACTGACATACTGAACTGATGAAGATCGAAATGTCGTTTAACTCAAAGTAATTCTTTACCAAAATGGAGTGCGGGCCCTCCCTACCTCCTTCCATTTTGTGGTTTAACATCATTTACGGGTAAAGTCTGTCCACATCACATATGTATGTTTTCTTCTAGTGTCTCGTCTCTATGCTTTGGTTTTAATAAAGTTATTTTCTGTTGTCAGAGTTTTTAATCGCATTTTGCTTTATTTTGTATACGTAATTTCCTCTTGCCTATCTATTGCCCTAGTTTTTCACTAGTGGTTTTTGTGCATACAAATGTGATGTGGAGGTGTGTGATTTGTCGTCTCATTATGGTAGCATGTAGCCCCTTAACACTGTGTTTACAGCCTATGCTGTAGGTCCTAACAGGAAGCAAATGATGCCCGTTGTGTCATTTGCTTCCTTGGTTAGTGTGTGTGTTTTGTTTAGTGCTGATATTGAAGGTAAGTGGTCGTAGTTATTATCTTTGGCTTTCGGGCAGAAACCTTGTATCTCCATAGTTCTTTTCTCCTTTCTCTTCTCTATTCTTTGCTTTAATAAAGTTGTTTTTTGTGGTCTCAGAGTTTTTAATCGCATTTTGCTTTATTTTTTTATAAGTAATTTCTTATTTCTTTCTTGCCTATCTGACACTAGTTCTTCACGTGTGTGTATCGTTTCACGTAATTTGCCAGTAAAGCACCATCACGTCAGTTCACATCAGATTAGAACACAGGCCGGTATCTGATGTGCATTTATGTGATTTTAATAGTGATTATTTCACAGCAATTGCGGCTAGCTCGTCATTCACGCCATACATTTTGTTTATTGCTGTTGTGTTCTAATGTCATCCATAGTGTTTGTGTACTATGTTGCTGTATTGCTGACAAATACTGGGGCGCAAAGAATGCTGCTGCCATTGCATGATTTGCACCTCATATAATTTATGTCAATTGTCCACAAATGGCAGTCTTCTATCTCTTTTTTTTAATGTATGCAATTATTTTGAAAACCTTTTTAACTCACGCCACAAACTTGAGGCCAACTTGCTTGGGCAGAGACCAAGAAAATCTATTTTATTTTGTTCATGTTCATAAAGCGCTCTAAGTGCTTAAAGTGAAAAGTGCAGCAGCAAACCTCTAGGTCATAAGACTATTGTTGGTGCTATATTATCAGATCTAATTTGTGAGTAAAGCGTAAGCCCACATCACATATGAACACAGGCCCGGTATGTGATGTGTGTTTGTCTCGTATCATTTCACATTTGTGAGTAAGGCTTCATCATGTCATCCCACATCACATAATGAACATAGGGTTAGGTTAGGGTAGGTATGTGATGTTGGTTGCTGTGATGCATGTCTTTTATAATGTGCGAGTGACGCTTCATCGCTTCAGTTCACATCACATTATGTGGTGTGTATTGATGTGATTTATTTATGCTGCCATTTGCAGCTAAAACGTGTTCATTCATGCCGGTCAGTAGGCGAGGCATTGACGATGGGCCTATGACCCAAAAGTTTTCTGCTGCACTTTTCACTTAGCACTTTGCAACACTTTATGAGCACGGAAAAATACAAATATTTTCTTGGTATGTCTGAGGAGTTTTCCTTAAGGTATTTGTGGAGTCTTCTTCCGGTTTTCAATTGTATAAAGACATAATCATGGCTATCATTTATAGTCACGATTCAAATTGAGCGTGTAGGCTAATGAGGATAAAAATGATCTTGCTGCAGGAGGTCGGCAAGAGTAAGTTTTAAAAATATTTTGCAAATTTGAAACTAATGACTGATTTTTGGACCTGTAAATTATAAAACTAAGGCACTGGTGTGGTACTCCTGGTTTACCAGAACGGGGTTCAACTCCCTGCGGTGCTCTGCTCAATTTGTTGTATTTACATGGTTCATTTTCTGCTCGTTGTTTCCTTTTCATAGATAACCCCCAGGCTCTTTACTGTGTTTGTACTCCCTACAGTTGGGTTAAGAGTCTACTTAGGAATTAGTACTTGGACTGTAAAAATCTAATTGTAATTACAAACGGTCTACTTGGGGACCAAGTCCGAAGGGACTCTTTGTCCGTTATTTCTCTCTCCTTCCACCAAAAATGGCAGTTCTGTCTGAACTGTTAGGCGTTTGTGAAACTTGGCAATATGGTAGCCCTCTACCATACACTTTTTCTTTTTTTGGGGGGGCTCCCGATGCCATGTCGTACGGCGAAGCATACGTCAGGCTTCCCTTTTTAGCCGAGGCGACGTACAGTCAAGACACACATAAATGAACAGTGTACACTACCCGACTTTACGATAATAAGGGACAGTATGTCGGGACACGGTGTTGTCATGTTGATGAGCTTCATGTTGTGCAGCAGCAGTGCCAGTCCGCAATGCGGGAAACAAACACAAGCACAAAGAATCCAAAGCATGCCCTTTTACAACTTTTACTTTTTAGTTCTCTCCACATCTGAAACTGAGTAGCCGAACCATTTGTCAGGTTGTCTCTGTAGTAAACTGCTAGCCTCCCGTCAACCGCCCTCCTCCCAGCAGCGAGCAGCAGGGAATCCTCCCTTTGAGTAAGGACGCGCTGTGATTGGCCACAATGCCCAGTGCACTTGTGAAAGATGTGCTGTGATTGGCCAGTAGTGGCTACTTTGAGTGGCAGTCAGTGGGAAATGCTCTCACCACAGAATTGACTACATGGTATTCTGGTCATAATGATCATGCTGGGCGGCCCCAGCTGTTGGTGCGCAGAAGCGCTTCCCGGCGCTTGATTGACAGCGCAGATTGCATTTTGACGACTCATGCGCACCGCCTGTGTGCAGGTCTGAATACATGGAATGAGGCAAAACGGTGATAAACTACGACAAGACATGTCATATATGCAAAGCACTTGAACAATTAAACTCTCTTCACATAATAAAACTTCTATATAAAATACTAGCTTATATTATGTGTACACGATATACAACAGCGTTTGGTTGTGTAATGAACTCTCCCTGGTGGCAGGACCACTTTGTGGGCTGACAGAGTACTGAAGACTAGCTAGAGGTTCTAATCTAGTCTTGCCTGTGCAGAGCGTGACGGACCGACGCCTAGAGAAGGTTCCTTGGACTTAAACGCCCTGCCTCCTATTGTAACTTTTGATATTTCTGGGACAGTAAGCATTTTTGCACTGGTGTTCTGTTAAGATTGTAGGGATCGATTATTTGAGAAACTATAGTCTACCATAGTCCATGGTTTCGGACCCCATGCCGTTTTTCATGATTTTGCAGGATTTGAGAAGATGGACCTGTAAATTACAAAAAAAAAAAAAACTAAGGCACTGGTGTGGTACTCCTGGTTTACCAGAACGGGGTTCAAGTCCCTGCAGCGTTCTGCTCAATGTGTTGTATTTACATGGTTTATTTAAATGTTCTGCTCAATTTGTTGTATTTACATGGTTTATTTTAATTGTCTGCTCATTGTGTTGCCTTTTCATAGATGATAACCCCAAGGTTCTCTACTGTGTTTGTACTCCCTACAGTTAGGATGATAACCCCAAGGTTCTCTACTGTGTTTGTACTCCCTACAGTTAGGATGATAACCCCAAGGTTCTCTACTGTGTTTGTACTCCCTACAGTTAGGATGATAACCCCAAGGTTCTCTACTGTGTTTGTACTCCCTACAGTTAGGATGATAACCCCAAGGTTCTCTACTGTGTTTGTACTCCCTACAGTTAGGATGATAACCCCCAGGTTCTCTACTGTGTTTGTACTCCCTACAGTTAGGATGATAACCCCCAGGTTCTCTACTGTGTTTGTACTCCCTACAGTTAGGATGATAACCCCCAGGTTCTCTACTGTGTTTGTACTCCCTACAGTTAGGATGATAACCCCCAGGTTCTCTACTGTGTTTGTACTCCCTACAGTTAGCATGATAACCCAAAGGTTCTCTACTGTGTTTGTACTCCCTACAGTTAGGATGATAACCCCAAGGTTCTCTACTGTGTTTGTACTCCCTACAGTTAGGATGATAACCCAAAGGTTCTCTACTGTGTTTGTACTCCCTACAGTTAGGATGATAACCCCAAGGTTCTCTACTGTGTTTGTACTCCCTACAGTTAGGATGATAACCCCAAGGTTCTCTACTGTGTTTGTACTCCCTACAGTTAGGATGATAACCCCCAGGTTCTCTACTGTGTTTGTACTCCCTACAGTTAGGATGATAACCCAAAGGTTCTCTACTGTGTTTGTACTCCCTACAGTTAGGATGATAACCCCAAGGTTCTCTACTGTGTTTGTACTCCCTACAGTTAGGATGATAACCCCAAGGGTCTCTACTGTGTTAGTACTCCCTACAGTTAGGATGATAACCCCAAGGGTATCTACGGTGTTTGTACTCCCTACAGTTAGGATGATAACCCCAAGGGTATCTACGGTGTTTGTACTCCCTACAGTTAGGATGATAACCCAAAGGTTCTCTACTGTGTTTGTACTCCCTACAGTTAGGATGATAACCCCAAGGGTATCTACGGTGTTTGTACTCCGGTCACGTTTTCAGAAAACCCTTAAATTAAACATTCATAAAAATACAAATAAATTCAAGATTTTCATTTTGTATGACAAAGAATTATTTGCTCCAATCAACCTATCACAGAAAAATAAGAGTTGAACAAATTATTGGAAAGTCAGGACTATCATGACAGTATGTCCTTTACAAACGTATGTAAACTTTTGATCACAAATGTATGTGTATGTGTGTATATATATATATATATATGTGTGTGTGTGTATAATTGTATATATACATATATACTGTGTATTCGACATATTATATTCATATATATGTGTATGTGTTTGATATTGTATATATATGCTTTCAAACTACACATTAGGCCTACATTATTGATGATCATGACTTATTGGGATATTAATTCTTTCATGATATGAATATTATTTACTATTGAAGTTATTGGATTTAACTGCTATTTATGATTTGGTTTATTGGATATGTTTACTGATGCCAAACATTGTATATTCCCTTTGTACAGCACACACACCAATAAAAAACCCCGAATAGGAATTCCTCTGCCTCGTCTGGGGTCAGCCTGGCCGGTGGCCAGCCTGCTCGCCATTACTGTCCATTCCACCTATCCGAACTATTTCCGAGTGCCACCACTCTTTCAATGCCATTACATCCCGCTCGAAGGACCATTTTGAGGATTTGAAAAAAAAAAAGAAAGAAAATGATGGGCTATTGCCCATCGTTTTTTTCCTTTTTTCGTTTATTTTTATCCTCGTTTTTCATCATTTCCCACTGAGCAATAGCCGGCTATTAGACGTGCGACTAAAAATGGGATACAAAACGTCTAGAAATTTAAGTTTTTTTAGAAGTCTATTTTTAGACGTTTTTCATCCCATTTTTAGACGGCCCTTTAGACGTCTGTTAGACCAAAAAATGCTCAGTGGGTTTTGACCATGCACTATAGCCCATATCGTACGGCATACTATAGCACGCCGTTTTACATCATTTTTTAGGATTTGAAAAAAAATGAAAAAAACAATGGGATATAGCCCATCGTTTTATTTCTTTTTTTCATTTTTTTTAAATCCTCGTTTTTCATCATTTCCCACTGAGCAATAACCGGCTATTATAGCACGCCGTTTTTCATCATTTTAGAGGATTTAAAAAAAAAAAAAAAAAAACGATGGGTTATAGCCCATCGTTTTTTTAATTTGAGATTTTTTTCAAATCCTCAACTGCGTGCTATAGTATGCCGTACGGTATGGGCTATAGCCCAAGGTCAAAAATGGGATAAACGTCTAAAAATAGACGTCTAAAACACGTAAATTTTTAGACGTGTTTTAGACATCTATTTTTAGACGTTTTAATCCCATTTTTAGACGCTCGTCTAATAGCCCATACCGTACGGCATACTATAGCACGCCGTTTTTCATCATTTTTGAGGATTTGAAAAAATGAGAAAAAAAAATTCATCTCGCTTTTCCATCGCTTTTCCATCGCTTTTTCATCGCTTTTTCATCGCTTTTTCATCTCGCTTTTTTATCGCTTTTTTCATCGCTTTTTCATCGCTTTTTCATCGCTTTTTCATCGCTTTTTCGTCTCGCTTTTTCGTCTCGCCTTTTCATCGCTTTTTCGTCTCGCTTTTTCGTCTCGCTTTTTCGTCGCTTTTTCATCGCTTTTTTCATCGCTTTTTCATCGCTTTTTCATCGCTTTTTCATCGCTTTTTCATCGCTTTTTCATCTCACTTTTTCATCTCGCTTTTTCATCGCTTTTTCGTCTCGCTTTTTCATCTCGCTTTTTCATCTCGCTTTTCCATCGCTTTTCCATCGCTTTTTCATCGCTTTTTCATCTCGCTTTTTCATCGCTTTTTCATCGCTTTTTCATCGCTTTTTTCATCGCTTTTTCATCACTTTTTCATCGCTTTTTCATCGCTTTTTTCATCGCTTTTTCATCGCTTTTTCATCGCTTTTTCATCGCTTTTTCGTCTCGCTTTTTCGTCTCGCCTTTTCATCGCTTTTTCGTCTCGCTTTTTCGTCTCGCTTTTTCGTCTCGTTTTTTCGTCTCGCTTTTTCATCGCTTTTTCATCTCGCTTTTTCGTCTCGCTTTTTCGTCGCTTTTTCGTCGCTTTTTCGTCGCTTTTTCGTCGCTTTTTCGTCGCTTTTTCATCGCTTTTTCATCGCTTTTTTCATCGCTTTTTCATCGCTTTTTCATCGCTTTTTCATCGCTTTTTCGTCTCGCTTTTTCGTCTCGCCTTTTCATCGCTTTTTCGTCTCGCTTTTTCGTCTCGCTTTTTCGTCTCGCTTTTTCATCGCTTTTTCATCGCTTTTTCATCGCTTTTTCGTCTCGCTTTTTCGTCTCGCCTTTTCATCGCTTTTTCATCGCTTTTTCATCGCTTTTTCGTCTCGCTTTTCCATCTCGCTTTTCCATCGCTTTTCCATCGCTTTTTCATCGCTTTTTCATCGCTTTTTCATCGCTTTTCCATCGCTTTTTTCATCGCTTTTTCATCGCTTTTTCATCGCTTTTCCATCGCTTTTTCATCTCGCTTTTTCATCGCTTTTTCATCGCTTTTCCGTCGCCTTTTCATCTCGCTTTTTCGTCTCGCTTTTCCATCGCCTTTTCATCGCTTTTTCATCGCTTTTTCATCGCTTTTTTCATCGCTTTTTCATTGCTTTTTCATCGCTTTTTCATCGCTTTTTCATCGCTTTTTTCATCGCTTTTTCATCGCCTTTTCGTCGCTTTTTCATCGCTTTTTCGTCTCGCTTTTTCGTCTCGCTTTTTCGTCTCGCTTTTTCGTCTCGCTTTTTCGTCTCGCTTTTTCGTCACGCTTTTTCGTCTCGCTTTTTCATCAAGCTTTTTCGTCTCGCTTTTTCGTCTCGCTTTTTCGTCTCGCTTTTTCGTCTCGCTTTTTCGTCACGCTTTTCGTCACGCTTTTCCGTTTTCCGTTTTTCTCGATTTTCCGTTTTCTCGTTTTTCCGTTTTCCGTTTTCCGTTCAAATTCGAATCAAATGTTGGTATAGCGTAGTCCTATTGGGCCAGATCTACTTTTTAGACATAATGACACACTACAGTACAAGTCAGCAGATTAATGCGCATGCACGCTCACACGCACGGACACACGCACGCTGTTTTGGATCATTATGAACCACTGCAGTCCCTGAAGGCATCGTTTGTTTGGGAAACTATATACGGCAAAGAGAGAGACAGAGGGAGGGAGAGCGGAGAGGGGGGAGATAGAAAGATATGGAGATGGAGAGGGGGAGAGAGAGTGAGGATTTTTATTAGAGTTTTTAGTTTTATTGGAGTTTTTAGTTTTATTAGAGTTTTTAGTTTTATTAGAGTTTTATTAGAGTTTTTAGTTTTATTAGAGTTTTTAGTTTTATTCGAGATGGACCTGTAAATTACAACAAAACAAAAACCAAGGCACTGGTGTGGTACTTCCTGGTTTTCCAGAACGGGGTTCAAGTCCCTGCGGTGCTCTGCTCAATTTGTTGTATTTCCATGGTTTATTTTCTGCTCATTGTGTTGCCTTTTCATAGATAACCCCCAGGTTCCTTACTGTGTTTGTACTCCCTACAGTTATATTACAGGATTTAAAAATCCTCGTTTTTCATCATTTTTGAGGATTTGAAAAAAAATTCAAAATTCAAAAAACATGGGTTATAGCCCATTGTTTTTTTTTTAATTTTGATTTTTTTTTAAACCTCGTTTTTCATCATTTATGAACATGGGCTATAGCCCCTACCGTACGGCATACTATAACACGCCGTTTTTCATCATTTTTGTGGATTTAAAAAAAATAAAAAAAAATCAAAAAACATGGGTTATAGCCCATCGTTTTTTTGAAATTTTGATTTTTTTTAAACCTCGTTTTTCATCATTTTTGAACATGGGCTATAGCCCCTACCGTACGGCATACTATAACACGCCGTTTTTCATCATTTTTGAGGATTTAAAAAAAATAAAAAAAATAAAAAAACATGGGTTATAGCCCATCGTTTTTCTTTTAATTTAAAAAAAATTTTAAACCTCGTTTTTCATCATTTTTAAACATGGGCTATAGCCCCTACCGTACGGCATACTATAGGACGCCGTTTTTCATCATTTTTGAGGATTTAAAAAAAATTCAAAATTTCAAAAAACATGGGTTATAGCCCATCGTTTTTTTTTAAATTTTGATTTTTTTTTTAAACCTCGTTTTTCATCATTTTTAAACCCGGGCTATAGCCCCTACCGTACGGCATACTATAACACGCCGTTTTTCATCATTTTTGAGAATGTGAAAAAAATTCAAAATTAAAAAAAACATGGGTTATAGCCCATCGTTTTTTTTAAATTTTTAATTTTTTTTAAACCTCGTTTTTCATCATTTTTAAACATGGGCTATAGCCCCTACCGCACGGCATACTATAACACGCCGTTTTTCATCATTTTTGAGGATTTAAAAAAAAATCAAAATTTCAAAAAACATGGGTTATAGCCCATCGTTTTTTTTAAATTTTGAAAAAAATTTAAACCTCGTTTTTCATCATTTTTAAACATGGGCTATAGCCCCTACCGTACGGCATACTATAACACGCCGTTTTTCATCATTTTTGAGGATTTGAAAAAAATTCAAAATTTCAAAAAACATGGGTTATAGCCCATCGTTTTTTTTAAATTTTGAAAAAAATTTAAACCTCGTTTTTCATCATTTTTAAACATGGGCTATAGCCCCTACCGTACGGCATACTATAACACGCCATTTTTCATCATTTTTGAGGATTAAAAAAAAAAACTAAATTTAAAAAAACATGGGTTATAGCCCATCGTTTTTTTGAAATTTTGATTTTTTTTTTAAACCTCGTTTTTCATCATTTTTAAACATGGGCTATAGCCCCTACCATACGGCATACTATAGCACGCAGTTTTTCATCATTTTTGAGGATTTGAAAAAATTTCAAAATTTCAAAAAACATGGGTTATAGCCCATCGTTTTTTGAATTTTTGAAAAAAGAAAAATCCTCGTTTTTCATCATTTTTGGCCATGGGCTATAGCCCATATCGTATGGCATACTATAGCTTTTAGAAATTTGGATTTTTTTTTCAATTCCTCAAAAACTATGAAAAACCGTGTGCTATAGTATGCCATACGATATGGGCTATAGCCCATGGTCAAAAATGATGAAAAACGAGGATAATGTTTTTTTTCAAAAATTCAAAAAACGATGGGCTATAACCCAACTTTTTGAAATTTTGAATTTTTTTCAATTCCTCAAAAACGATGAGAAACGGCGTGCTATAGTATGCCATACGATATGGGCTATAGCTCATGGTCAAAAATGATGAAAAACGAGGCTAAAAAATTAAATCAAAAATTCAAAAAACGACGGGCTATAACCCAACTTTTTGAAATTTGGATTTTTTTTCAATTCCTCAAAAACGATGAAAAACGGTGTGCTATAGTATGCCATACGATATGGGCTATAGCCCATGGTCAAAAATGATGAAAAACGAGGATAATGTTTTTTTTCAAAAATTCAAAAAACGATGGGCTATAATCCAACTTTTTTAAATTTTTTTTTTTTTTCAAATCCTCAAAAATGATGAAAAACGGCGTGCTATAGTATGCCATACGATATGGGCTATAGCCCATGGTCAAAAATGATAAAAAACAAGGATAATTCTTTTTTTCAAAAATTCAAAAAACGATGGGCTATAACCCAACTTTTTGAAATTTTGATTTTTTTTCAAATCCTCAAAAATGATGAAAAACGGCGTGCTATAGTATGCCATACGATATGGGCTATAGCCCATGGTCAAAAATGATGAAAAACGAGGATAATGTTTTATTTCAAAAATTCAAAAAACGATGGGCTATAACCCAACTTTTTGAAATTTAGATTTTTTTTCAAATCCTCAAAAATGATGAAAAACGGCGTGCTATAGTATGCCATATGATATGGGCTATAGCCCATGGTCAAAAATGATGAAAAACGAGGATAAAAAAAAAATTCAAAAATTCAAAAAACGATGGGCTATAACCCAACTTTTTGAAATTTACAATTTTTTTCAATTCCTCAAAAACTATGAAAAACGGCGTGCTATAGTATGCCATACGATATGGGCTATAGCCCATGGTCAAAAATGATAAAAAACGAGGATTTCTTTTTTTTCAAAAATTCAAAAAACGATGGGCTATAACCCAACTTTTTGAAATTTTGATTTTTTTTTCCATTTCCTCAAAAACGATGAGAAACGGCGTGCTATAGTATGCCATACGATATGGGCTATAGCCCATGGTCAAAAATGATGAAAAACGAGGATAAAAAAAAAAATCAAAAAACGATGGGCTATAACCCAACTTTTTGAAATTTTTATTTTTTTTCAAATCCTCAAAAATGATGTAAAACGGCGTGCTATAGTATGCCATACGATATGGGCTATAGCCCATGGTCAAAAATTATGAAAAACGAGGATAAAAAATGAATTCAAAAATTCAAAAAACGATGGGCTATAACCCAACTTTTTGAATTTTTTTCAAATCCTCAAAAACTATGAAAAACGGCGTGCTATAGTATGCCATACGATATGGGCTATAGCCCATGATTCAAAAATGATGAAAAACGAGGATAATTTTTTTTTCCAAAAATTCAAAAAACGATGGGCTATAACCCAACTTTTTGAAATTTAGATTTTTTTTCAATTCCTCAAAAACGATGAAAAACGGCGTGCTATAGTATGCCATACGATATGGGCTATAGCCCATGGTCAAAAATGATAAAAAACGAGGATAATTATTTTTTTCAAAAATTCAAAAAACGATGGGCTATAACCCAACTTTTTGAAATTTACAATTTTTTTCAATTCCTCAAAAACGATGAAAAACGGCATGCTATAGTATGCCATACGATATGGGCTATAGCCCATGGTCAAAAATGATGAAAAACGAGGATAATGTTTTTTTTCAAAAATTCAAAAAACGATGGGCTATAACCCAACTTTTTGAAATTTTGATTTTTTTTTTCAAATCCTCAAAAATGATGAAAAATGGCGTGCTATAGTATGCCATATGATATGGGCTATAGCCCATGGTCAAAAATTATGAAAAACGAGGATAAAAAAAAAATCAAAAATTCAAAAAACGATGGGCTATAACCCAACTTTTTGAAATTTTGATTTTTTTTCAATTCCTCAAAAACGATGAAAAACGGCGTGCTATAGTATGCCATACGATATGGGCTACGCCGCTACGCTATGCCAACGGCATGGTCAAAAATGATGAAAAACGAGGATAAAAAAAAATAATCAAAAACTCAAAAAACGATGGGCTATAACCCAACTTTTTTAAATTTTGAATTTTTTTCAATTCCTCAAAAACGATGAAAAACGGCGTGCTATAGTATGCCATACGATATGGGCTATAGCCCATGGTCAAAAATGATGAAAAACGAGGATAATTTTTTTTTTCAAAAATTCAAAAAACGATGGGCTATAACCCAACTTTTTGAAATTTACAATTTTTTTCAATTCCTCAAAAACGATGAAAAACGGCGTGCTATAGTATGCCATACGATATGGGCTATAGCCCATGGTCAAAAATGATGAAAAACGAGGATAAAAAAAAAATCTAAAATTCAAAAAACGATGGGCTATAACCCAACTTTTTGAAATTTTGAATTTTTTTCAATTCCTCAAAAACGATGAAAAACGGCGTGCTATAGTATGCCATACAATATGGGCTATAGCCCATGGTCAAAAATGATGAAAAACGAGGATAATTATTTTTTTTCAAAAATGCAAAAAACGATGGGCTATAACCCAACTTTTTGAATTTTTGAATTTTTTTCAATTCCTCAAAAACGATGAAAAACGGCGTGCTATAGTATGCCATACGATATGGGCTATAGCCCATGGTCAAAAATGATGAAAAACGAGGATAATTTTTTTTTTCAAAAATTCAAAAAACGATGGGCTATAACCCAACTTTTTGAAATTTACAATTTTTTTCAATTCCTCAAAAACGATGAAAAACGGCGTGCTATAGCATGCCATACGATATGGGCTATAGCCCATGGTCAAAAATGATGAAAAACGAGGATAAAAAAAAAAATCTAAAATTCAAAAAACGATGGGCTATAACCCAACTTTTTGAAATTTTGAATTTTTTTCAATTCCTCAAAAACGATGAAAAACGGCGTGCTATAGTATGCCATACAATATGGGCTATAGCCCATGGTCAAAAATGATGAAAAACGAGGATAATTATTTTTTTTCAAAAATGCAAAAAACGATGGGCTATAACCCAACTTTTTGAATTTTTGAATTTTTTTCAATTCCTCAAAAACGATGAAAAACGGCGTGCTATAGTATGCCATACGATATGGGCTATAGCCCATGGTCAAAAATGATGAAAAACGAGGATAATTTTTTTTTTCAAAAATTCAAAAAACGATGGGCTATAACCCAACTTTTTGAAATTTACAATTTTTTTCAATTCCTCAAAAACGATGAAAAACGGCGTGCTATAGCATGCCATACGATATGGGCTATAGCCCATGGTCAAAAATGATGAAAAACGAGGATAAAAAAAAAAATCTAAAATTCAAAAAACGATGGGCTATAACCCAACTTTTTGAAATTTTGAATTTTTTTCAATTCCTCAAAAACGATGAAAAACGGCGTGCTATAGTATGCCATACAATATGGGCTATAGCCCATGGTCAAAAATGATGAAAAACGAGGATAATTATTTTTTTTCAAAAATGCAAAAAACGATGGGCTATAACCCAACTTTTTGAATTTTTGAATTTTTTTCAATTCCTCAAAAACGATGAAAAACGGCGTGCTATAGTATGCCATACGATATGGGCTACGCCCATGGTCAAAAATGATGAAAAACGAGGATAAAAATAAAAATAAAAATAAAAAAACGATGGGCTATAACCCAACTTTTTGAAATTTAGATTTTTTTTCAATTCCTCAAAAACGATGAAAAACGGCGTGCTATAGTATGCCATACGATATGGGCTATAGCCCATGGTCAAAAATGATGAAAAACGAGGATAATGTTTTTTTTCAAAAATTCAAAAAACGATGGGCTATAACCCAACTTTTTGAAATTTTGATTTTTTTTTTTCAAATCCTCAAAAATTATGAAAAACGGCGTGCTATAGTATGCCATATGATATGGGCTATAGCCCATGGTCAAAAGTGATGAAAAACGAGGATAAAAAAAAATATCAAAAATTCAAAAAACGATGGGCTATAACCCAACTTTTTGAATTTTTGAATTTTTTTCAATTCCTCAAAAACGATGAAAAACGGCGTGCTATAGTATGCCATACGATATGGGCTATAGCCCATGGTCAAAAATGATGAAAAACGAGGATAAAAATTAAAATAAAAATAAAAAAAACGATGGGCTATAACCCAACTTTTTGAAATTTAGAATTTTTTTCAATTCCTCAAAAATGATGAAAAACGGCGTGCTATAGTATGCCATACGATATGGGCTATAGCCCATTGTCAAAAATGTAGAAAAACGAGGATATATTTTTTTTTTCAAAAATTCAAAAAACGATGGGCTATAACCCAACTTTTTTAATTTTTTTATTTTTTTCAAATCCTCAAAAATGATGAAAAACGGCGTGCTATAGTATGCCATACGATATGGGCTATAGCCCATGGTCAAAAATGATGAAAAACGAGGCTAAAAAAATAATTCAAAAATTCAAAAAACGATGGGCTATAACCCAACTTTTTGAAATTTTGATTTTTTTTTCAATTCCTCAAAAACGATGAAAAACGGCGTGCTATAGTATGCCATACGATATGGGCTATAGCCCATGGTCAAAAACGATGAAAAACGAGGATAATTTCTTTTTTCAAAAATTCAAAAAACTATGGGCTATAACCCAACTTTTTGAAATTTTGATTTTATTTTCAATTCCTCAAAAACGATGAAAAACGGCGTGCTATAGTATGCCATACGATATGGGCTATAGCCCATGGTCAAAAATGATGAAAAACGAGGATAATGTTTTTTTTCAAAAGTTCAAAAAACGATGGGCTATAACCCAACTTTTTGAAATTTTTATTTTTTTTCAAATCCTCAAAAATGATGAAAAACGGCGTGCTATAGTATGCCATATGATATGGGCTATAGCCCATGGTCAAAAATGATGAAAAACAAGGATTAAAAAAAAAAAAAAAAAAAAAAAAACGATGGGCTATAACCTAACTTTTTGAAATTTTGAATTTTTTTCAATTCCTCAAAAACTATGAAAAACGGCGTGCTATAGTATGCCATACGATATGGGCTATAGCCCATGGTCAAAAATGATGAAAAACGAGAAGAAAAAAAAAATCAAAAAACGATGGGCTATAACCCAACTTTTTGAAATTTTGATTTTTTTTCATTTCCTCAAAAACGATGAAAAACGGCGTGCTATAGTATGCCATACGATATGGGCTATAGCCCATGGTCAAAAATGATGAAAAACGAGGATTAAAAAAAAAATCAAAAAACGATGGGTTATAACCCAACTTTTTGAAATTTAGATTTTTTTTCAAATCCTCAAAAATGATGAAAAACGGCGTGCTATAGTATGCCATACGATATGGGCTATAGCCCATGGTCAAAAATTATGAAAAACGAGGATAAAAAATGAATTCAAAAATTCAAACGATGGGCTATAACCCAACTTTTTGAAATTTTGAATTTTTTTCAATTCCTCAAAAACTATGAAAAACGGCGTGCTATAGTATGCCATACGATATGGGCTATAGCCCATGGTCAAAAATGATGAAAAACGAGAAGAAAAAAAAAATCAAAAAACGATGGGCTATAACCCAACTTTTTGAAATTTTGATTTTTTTTCATTTCCTCAAAAACGATGAAAAACGGCGTGCTATAGTATGCCATACGATATGGGCTATAGCCCATGGTCAAAACTTATGAAAAACGAGGATAAAAAATGAATTCAAAAATTCAAAAAACGATGGGCTATAACCCAACTTTTTGAAATTTTGATTTTTTTTTCAAATCCTCAAAAACGATGAAAAACGGCGTGCTATAGTATGCCATACGATATGGGCTATAGCCCATGATTAAAAAATGATGAAAAACGAGGATAATTTTTTTTTCCAAAAATTCAAAAAACGATGGGCTATAACCCAACTTTTTGAAATTTAGATTTTTTTTCAATTCCTCAAAAACGATGAAAAACGGCGTGCTATAGTATGCCATACGATATGGGCTATAGCCCATGGTCAAAAATGATGAAAAACGAGGATAATGTTTTTTTTCAAAAATTCAAAAAACGATGGGCTATAACCCAACTTTTTGAATTTTTGAATTTTTTTCAATTCCTCAAAAACGATGAAAAACGGCGTGCTATAGTATGCCATACGATATGGGCTATAGCCCATGGTCAAAAATGATGAAAAACGAGGATGAAAATAATTAAAAAAAAAAAAAAAACGATGGGTTATAACCCAACTTTTTGAAATTTAGATTTTTTTTCAATTCCTCAAAAACGATGAAAAACTGTGTGCTATAGTATGCCATACGATATGGGCTATAGCCCATGGTCAAAAATGATGAAAAACGAGGATAATTTTTTTTCTTCAAAAATTCAAAAAACGATGGGCTATAACCCAACTTTTTGAAATTTTGATTTTTTTTTCAAATCCTCAAAAATGATGAAAAACGGCGTGCTATAGTATGCCATATGATATGGGCTATAGCCCATGGTCAAAAATGATGAAAAACGAGGATAAAAATTAAAATAAAAATAAAAAAACGATGGGCTATAACCCAACTTTTTGAAATTTAGAATTTTTTTCAATTCCTCAAAAACGATGAAAAACGGCGTGCTATAGTATGCCATACGATATGGGCTATAGCCCATGGTCAAAAATGATGAAAAACGAGGATGAAAATAAAAAAAAAAAAAAAAAAAACGATGGGTTATAACCCAACTTTTTGAAATTTAGATTTTTTTTCAATTCCTCAAAAACGATGAAAAACTGTGTGCTATAGTATGCCATACGATATGGGCTATAGCCCATGGTCAAAAATGATGAAAAACGAGGATAATTTTTTTTCTTCAAAAATTCAAAAAACGATGGGCTATAACCCAACTTTTTGAAATTTTGATTTTTTTTTCAAATCCTCAAAAATGTAGAAAAACGGCGTGCTATAGTATGCCATATGATATGGGCTATAGCCCATGGTCAAAAATGATGAAAAACGAGGATAAAAAAAAATATCAAAAATTCAAAAAACGATGGGCTATAACCCAACTTTTTGAATTTTTGAATTTTTTTCAATTCCTCAAAAACGATGAAAAACGGCGTGCTATAGTATGCCATACGATATGGGCTATAGCCCATGGTCAAAAATGATGAAAAACGAGGATAAAAATTAAAATAAAAATAAAAAAAACGATGGGCTATAACCCAACTTTTTGAAATTTTGAATTTTTTTCAATTCCTCAAAAATGATGAAAAACGGCGTGCTATAGTATGCCATACGATATGGGCTATAGCCCATTGTCAAAAATGATGAAAAACGAGGATATATTTTTTTTTTCAAAAATTCAAAAAACGATGGGCTATAACCCAACTTTTTTTATTTTTTTATTTTTTTCAAATCCTCAAAAATGATGAAAAACGGCGTGCTATAGTATGCCATACGATATGGGCTATAGCCCATGGTCAAAAATGATGAAAAACGAGGATATATTTTTTTTTTCAAAAATAAAAAAACGATGGGCTATAACCCAACTTTTTTTATTTTTTTATTTTTTTCAAATCCTCAAAAATGATGAAAAACGGCGTGCTATAGTATGCCATACGATATGGGCTATAGCCCATGGTCAAAAATGATGAAAAACGAGGCTAAAAAAATTATTCAAAAATTCAAAAAACGATGGGCTATAACCCAACTTTTTGAAATTTTGATTTTTTTTTCAATTCCTCAAAAACGATGAAAAACGGCGTGCTATAGTATGCCATACGATATGGGCTATAGCCCATGGTCAAAAACGATGAAAAACGAGGATAATTTTTTTTTTCAAAAATTCAAAAAACTATGGGCTTTAACCCAACTTTTTGAAATTTTGATTTTTTTTTCAATTCCTCAAAAACGATGAAAAACGGCGTGCTATAGTATGCCATACGATATGGGCTATAGCCCATGGTCAAAAATGATGAAAAACGAGGATAATGTTTTTTTTCAAAAATTCAAAAACGATGGGCTATAACCCAACTTTTTTTATTTTTATTTTTTTTCAAATCCTCAAAAATGATGAAAAACGGCGTGCTATAGTATGCCATACGATATGGGCTATAGCCCATGGTCAAAAATGATGAAAAACGAGGATATATTTTTTTTTTCAAAAATAAAAAAAACTATGGGCTATAACCCAACTTTTTTTATTTTTTTATTTTTTTCAAATCCTCAAAAATGATGAAAAACGGCGTGCTATAGTATGCCATACGATATGGGCTATAGCCCATGGTCAAAAATGATGAAAAACGAGGCTAAAAAAATAATTCAAAAATTCAAAAAACGATGGGCTATAACCCAACTTTTTGAAATTTTGATTTTTTTTTTCAATTCCTCAAAAACGATGAAAAACGGCGTGCTATAGTATGCCATACGATATGGGCTATAGCCCATGGTCAAAAATGATGAAAAACGAGGATAATGTTTTTTTTCAAAAATTCAAAAACGATGGGCTATAACCCAACTTTTTGAAATTTTTATTTTTTTTCAAATCCTCAAAAATGATGAAAAACGGCGTGCTATAGTATGCCATATGATATGGGCTATAGCCCATGGTCAAAAATGATGAAAAACGAGGATAAAAAAAAAAAAAAAAAAGAAAGAAACGATGGGCTATAACCCAACTTTTTGAAATTTTGAATTTTTTTCAATTCCTCAAAAACTATGAAAAACGGCGTGCTATAGTATGCCATACGATATGGGCTATAGCCCATGGTCAAAAATGATGAAAAACGAGAAGAAAAAAAAAATCAAAAAACGATGGGCTATAACCCAACTTTTTGAAATTTTGATTTTTTTTTCATTTCCTCAAAAACGATGAAAAACGGCGTGCTATAGTATGCCATACGATATGGGCTATAGCCCATGGTCAAAAATGATGAAAAACGAGGATTAAAAAAAAATTCAAAAAACGATGGGTTATAACCCAACTTTTTGAAATTTTGATTTTTTTTCAAATCCTCAAAAATGATGAAAAACGGCGTGCTATAGTATGCCATACGATATGGGCTATAGCCCATGGTCAAAAATTATGAAAAACGAGGATAAAAAATGAATTCAAAAATTCAAAAAACGATGGGCTATAACCCAACTTTTTGAAATTTTGAATTTTTTTCAATTCCTCAAAAACTATGAAAAACGGCGTGCTATAGTATGCCATACGATATGGGCTATAGCCCATGGTCAAAAATTATGAAAAACGAGAAGAAAAAAAAAAATCAAAAAACGATGGGCTATAACCCAACTTTTTGAAATTTTGATTTTTTTTCATTTCCTCAAAAACGATGAAAAACGGCGTGCTATAGTATGCCATACGATATGGGCTATAGCCCATGGTCAAAAATGATGAAAAACGAGGATTAAAAAAAAATTCAAAAAACGATGGGTTATAACCCAACTTTTTGAAATTTTGATTTTTTTTCAAATCCTCAAAAATGATGAAAAACGGCGTGCTATAGTATGCCATACGATATGGGCTATAGCCCATGGTCAAAAATTATGAAAAACGAGGATAAAAAATGAATTCAAAAATTCAAAAAACGATGGGCTATAACCCAACTTTTTGAAATTTTGATTTTTTTTCAAATCCTCAAAAATGATGAAAAACGGCGTGCTATAGTATGCCATACGATATGGGCTATAGCCCATGATTCAAAAATGATGAAAAACGAGGATAATTTTTTTTTCCAAAAATTCAAAAAACGATGGGCTATAACCCAACTTTTTGAAATTTAGATTTTTTTTCAATTCCTCAAAAACGATGAAAAACGGCGTGCTATAGTATGCCATACGATATGGGCTATAGCCCATGGTCAAAAATGATAAAAAACGAGGATAATTCTTTTTTTCAAAAATTAAAAAAACGATGGGCTATAACCCAACTTTTTGAAATTTACAATTTTTTTCAATTCCTCAAAAACGATGAAAAACGGCATGCTATAGTATGCCATACGATATGGGCTATAGCCCATGGTCAAAAATGATGAAAAACGAGGATAATGTTTTTTTTTCAAAAATTCAAAAAACGATGGGCTATAACCCAACTTTTTGAAATTTTGTTTTTTTTCAAATCCTCAAAAATGATGAAAAACGGCGTGCTATAGTATGCCATATGATATGGGCTATATACCATGGTCAAAGATTATGAAAAACGAGGATAATGTTTTTTTTTCAAAAATTAAAAAAACGATGGGCTATAACCCAACTTTTTGAAATTTACAATTTTTTTCAATTCCTCAAAAACGATGAAAAACGGCATGCTATAGTATGCCATACGATATGGGCTATAGCCCATGGTCAAAAATGATGAAAAACGAGGATAATGTTTTTTTTTTCAAAAATTCAAAAAACGATGGGCTATAACCCAACTTTTTTAAATTTTGAATTTTTTTCAATTCCTCAAAAACGATGAAAAACGGCGTGCTATAGTATGCCATACGATATGGGCTATAGCCCATGGTCAAAAATGATGAAAAACGAGGATAAAAATAAAAATAAAAATAAAAAAAACGATGGGCTATAACCCAACTTTTTGAAATTTAGAATTTTTTTCAATTCCTCAAAAACGATGAAAAACGGCGTGCTATAGTATGCCATACGATATGGGCTATAGCCCATGGTCAAAAATGATGAAAAACGAGGATTAAAAAAAAATTCAAAAAACGATGGGTTATAACCCAACTTTTTGAAATTTTGATTTTTTTTCAAATCCTCAAAAATGATGAAAAACGGCGTGCTATAGTATGCCATACGATATGGGCTATAGCCCATGGTCAAAAATTATGAAAAACGAGGATAAAAAATGAATTCAAAAATTCAAAAAACGATGGGCTATAACCCAACTTTTTGAAATTTTGAATTTTTTTCAATTCCTCAAAAACTATGAAAAACGGCGTGCTATAGTATGCCATACGATATGGGCTATAGCCCATGGTCAAAAATGATGAAAAACGAGAAGAAAAAAAAAATCAAAAAACGATGGGCTATAACCCAACTTTTTGAAATTTTGATTTTTTTTCATTTCCTCAAAAACGATGAAAAACGGCGTGCTATAGTATGCCATACGATATGGGCTATAGCCCATGGTCAAAAATGATGAAAAACGAGGATTAAAAAAAAAATCAAAAAACGATGGGTTATAACCCAACTTTTTGAAATTTTGATTTTTTTTTCAAATCCTCAAAAATGATGAAAAACGGCATGCTATAGTATGCCATACGATATGGGCTATAGCCCATGGTCAAAAATTATGAAAAACGAGGATAAAAAATGAATTCAAAAATTCAAAAAACGATGGGCTATAACCCAACTTTTTGAAATTTTGAATTTTTTTCAATTCCTCAAAAACTATGAAAAACGGCGTGCTATAGTATGCCATACGATATGGGCTATAGCCCATGGTCAAAAATGATGAAAAACGAGAAGAAAAAAAAAAATCAAAAAACGATGGGCTATAACCCAACTTTTTGAAATTTTGATTTTTTTTCATTTCCTCAAAAACGATGAAAAACGGCGTGCTATAGTATGCCATACGATATGGGCTATAGCCCATGGTCAAAAATGATGAAAAACGAGGATTAAAAAAAAATTCAAAAAACGATGGGTTATAACCCAACTTTTTGAAATTTTGATTTTTTTTCAAATCCTCAAAAATGATGAAAAACGGCGTGCTATAGTATGCCATACGATATGGGCTATAGCCCATGGTCAAAAATTATGAAAAACGAGGATAAAAAATGAATTCAAAAAACGATGGGCTATAACCCAACTTTTTGAAATTTTGATTTTTTTTCATTTCCTCAAAAACGATGAAAAACGGCGTGCTATAGTATGCCATACGATATGGGCTATAGCCCATGGTCAAAAATGATGAAAAACGAGGATTAAAAAAAAATTCAAAAAACGATGGGTTATAACCCAACTTTTTGAAATTTTGATTTTTTTTCAAATCCTCAAAAATGATGAAAAACGGCGTGCTATAGTATGCCATACGATATGGGCTATAGCCCATGGTCAAAAATTATGAAAAACGAGGATAAAAAATGAATTCAAAAATTCAAAAAACGATGGGCTATAACCCAACTTTTTGAAATTTTGATTTTTTTTCAAATCCTCAAAAACGATGAAAAACGGCGTGCTATAGTATGCCATACGATATGGGCTATAGCCCATGATTCAAAAATGATGAAAAACGAGGATAATTTTTTTTTCCAAAAATTCAAAAAACGATGGGCTATAACCCAACTTTTTGAAATTTAGATTTTTTTTCAATTCCTCAAAAACGATGAAAAACGGCGTGCTATAGTATGCCATACGATATGGGCTATAGCCCATGGTCAAAAATGATAAAAAACGAGGATAATTCTTTTTTTCAAAAATTAAAAAAACGATGGGCTATAACCCAACTTTTTGAAATTTACAATTTTTTTCAATTCCTCAAAAACGATGAAAAACGGCATGCTATAGTATGCCATACGATATGGGCTATAGCCCATGGTCAAAAATGATGAAAAACGAGGATAATGTTTTTTTTTCAAAAATTCAAAAAACGATGGGCTATAACCCAACTTTTTGAAATTTTGTTTTTTTTCAAATCCTCAAAAATGATGAAAAACGGCGTGCTATAGTATGCCATATGATATGGGCTATATACCATGGTCAAAGATTATGAAAAACGAGGATAATGTTTTTTTTTCAAAAATTAAAAAAACGATGGGCTATAACCCAACTTTTTGAAATTTACAATTTTTTTCAATTCCTCAAAAACGATGAAAAACGGCATGCTATAGTATGCCATACGATATGGGCTATAGCCCATGGTCAAAAATGATGAAAAATGAGGATAATGTTTTTTTTTCAAAAATTCAAAAAACGATGGGCTATAACCCAACTTTTTGAAATTTTGTTTTTTTTTCAAATCCTCAAAAATGATGAAAAACGGCGTGCTATAGTATGCCATATGATATGGGCTATAGCCCATGGTCAAAAATGATGAAAAACGAGGATAATGTTTTTTTTTCAAAAATTCAAAAAACGATGGGCTATAACCCAACTTTTTTAAATTTTGAATTTTTTTCAATTCCTCAAAAACGATGAAAAACGGCGTGCTATAGTATGCCATACGATATGGGCTATAGCCCATGGTCAAAAATGATGAAAAACGAGGATAAAAATAAAAATAAAAATAAAAAAAACGATGGGCTATAACCCAACTTTTTGAAATTTAGAATTTTTTTCAATTCCTCAAAAACGATGAAAAACGGCGTGCTATAGTATGCCATACGATATGGGCTATAGCCCATGGTCAAAAATGATGAAAAACGAGGATAAAAATAAAAATAAAAATAAAAAAAACGATGGGCTATAACCCAACTTTTTGAAATTTAGAATTTTTTTCAATTCCTCAAAAACGATGAAAAACGGCGTGCTATAGTATGCCATACGATATGGGCTATAGCCCATGGTCAAAAATGATGAAAAACGAGGATTAAAAAAAAATTCAAAAAACGATGGGTTATAACCCAACTTTTTGAAATTTTGATTTTTTTTCAAATCCTCAAAAATGATGAAAAACGGCGTGCTATAGTATGCCATACGATATGGGCTATAGCCCATGGTCAAAAATTATGAAAAACGAGGATAAAAAATGAATTCAAAAATTCAAAAAACGATGGGCTATAACCCAACTTTTTGAAATTTTGAATTTTTTTCAATTCCTCAAAAACTATGAAAAACGGCGTGCTATAGTATGCCATACGATATGGGCTATAGCCCATGGTCAAAAATGATGAAAAACGAGAAGAAAAAAAAAATCAAAAAACGATGGGCTATAACCCAACTTTTTGAAATTTTGATTTTTTTTCATTTCCTCAAAAACGATGAAAAACGGCGTGCTATAGTATGCCATACGATATGGGCTATAGCCCATGGTCAAAAATGATGAAAAACGAGGATTAAAAAAAAAATCAAAAAACGATGGGTTATAACCCAACTTTTTGAAATTTTGATTTTTTTTTCAAATCCTCAAAAATGATGAAAAACGGCATGCTATAGTATGCCATACGATATGGGCTATAGCCCATGGTCAAAAATTATGAAAAACGAGGATAAAAAATGAATTCAAAAATTCAAAAAACGATGGGCTATAACCCAACTTTTTGAAATTTTGAATTTTTTTCAATTCCTCAAAAACTATGAAAAACGGCGTGCTATAGTATGCCATACGATATGGGCTATAGCCCATGGTCAAAAATGATGAAAAACGAGAAGAAAAAAAAAAATCAAAAAACGATGGGCTATAACCCAACTTTTTGAAATTTTGATTTTTTTTCATTTCCTCAAAAACGATGAAAAACGGCGTGCTATAGTATGCCATACGATATGGGCTATAGCCCATGGTCAAAAATGATGAAAAACGAGGATTAAAAAAAAATTCAAAAAACGATGGGTTATAACCCAACTTTTTGAAATTTTGATTTTTTTTCAAATCCTCAAAAATGATGAAAAACGGCGTGCTATAGTATGCCATACGATATGGGCTATAGCCCATGGTCAAAAATTATGAAAAACGAGGATAAAAAATGAATTCAAAAAACGATGGGCTATAACCCAACTTTTTGAAATTTTGATTTTTTTTCATTTCCTCAAAAACGATGAAAAACGGCGTGCTATAGTATGCCATACGATATGGGCTATAGCCCATGGTCAAAAATGATGAAAAACGAGGATTAAAAAAAAATTCAAAAAACGATGGGTTATAACCCAACTTTTTGAAATTTTGATTTTTTTTCAATTCCTCAACAACGATGAAAAACTGTGTGCTATAGTATGCCATACGATATGGGCTATAGCCCATGGTCAAAAATGATGAAAAACGAGGATAAAAATAAAAATAAAAATAAAAAAAACGATGGGCTATAACCCAACTTTTTGAAATTTAGAATTTTTTTCAATTCCTCAAAAACGATGAAAAACGGCGTGCTATAGTATGCCATACGATATGGGCTATAGCCCATGGTCAAAAATGATGAAAAACGAGGATTAAAAAAAAATTCAAAAAACGATGGGTTATAACCCAACTTTTTGAAATTTTGATTTTTTTTCAAATCCTCAAAAATGATGAAAAACGGCGTGCTATAGTATGCCATACGATATGGGCTATAGCCCATGGTCAAAAATTATGAAAAACGAGGATAAAAAATGAATTCAAAAAACGATGGGCTATAACCCAACTTTTTGAAATTTAGATTTTTTTTCAAATCCTCAAAAACGATGAAAAACGGCGTGCTATAGTATGCCATACGATATGGGCTATAGCCCATGATTCAAAAATGATGAAAAACGAGGATAATTTTTTTTTCCAAAAATTCAAAAAACGATGGGCTATAACCCAACTTTTTGAAATTTAGATTTTTTTTCAATTCCTCAAAAACGATGAAAAACTGCGTGCTATAGTATGCCATACGATATGGGCTATAGCCCATGGTCAAAAATGATGAAAAACGAGGATAAAAAATAATAATCAAAAACTCAAAAAACGATGGGCTATAACACAACTTTTTTAAATTGTGAATTTTTTTCAATTCCTCAAAAACGATGAAAAACGGCGTGCTATAGTATGCCATACGATATGGGCTATAGCCCATGGTCAAAAATGATGAAAAACGAGGATAAAAATAAAAATAAAAATAAATAAAACGATGGGCTATAACCCAACTTTTTGAAATTTTGATTTTTTTTCATTTCCTCAAAAACGATGAAAAACGGCGTGCTATAGTATGCCATACGATATGGGCTATAGCCCATGGTCAAAAATGATGAAAAACGAGGATTTAAAAAAAAATCAAAAAACGATGGGTTATAACCCAACTTTTTGAAATTTTGATTTTTTTTTCAAATCCTCAAAAATGATGAAAAACGGCATGCTATAGTATGCCATACGATATGGGCTATAGCCCATGGTCAAAAATTATGAAAAACGAGGATAAAAAATGAATTCAAAAATTCAAAAAACGATGGGCTATAACCCAACTTTTTGAAATTTTGAATTTTTTTCAATTCCTCAAAAACTATGAAAAACGGCGTGCTATAGTATGCCATACGATATGGGCTATAGCCCATGGTCAAAAATGATGAAAAACGAGAAGAAAAAAAAAAATCAAAAAACGATGGGCTATAACCCAACTTTTTGAAATTTTGATTTTTTTTCATTTCCTCAAAAACGATGAAAAACGGCGTGCTATAGTATGCCATACGATATGGGCTATAGCCCATGGTCAAAAATGATGAAAAACGAGGATTAAAACAAAATTCAAAAAACGATGGGTTATAACCCAACTTTTTGAAATTTTGATTTTTTTTCAAATCCTCAAAAATGATGAAAAACGGCGTGCTATAGTATGCCATACGATATGGGCTATAGCCCATGGTCAAAAATTATGAAAAACGAGGATAAAAAATGAATTCAAAAATTCAAAAAACGATGGGCTATAACCCAACTTTTTGAAATTTTGATTTTTTTTCAAATCCTCAAAAACGATGAAAAACGGCGTGCTATAGTATGCCATACGATATGGGCTATAGCCCATGATTCAAAAATGATGAAAAACGAGGATAATTTTTTTTTCCAAAAATTCAAAAAACGATGGGCTATAACCCAACTTTTTGAAATTTAGATTTTTTTTCAATTCCTCAAAAACGATGAAAAACGGCGTGCTATAGTATGCCATACGATATGGGCTATAGCCCATGGTCAAAAATGATAAAAAACGAGGATAATTCTTTTTTTCAAAAATTAAAAAAACGATGGGCTATAACCCAACTTTTTGAAATTTACAATTTTTTTCAATTCCTCAAAAACGATGAAAAACGGCATGCTATAGTATGCCATACGATATGGGCTATAGCCCATGGTCAAAAATGATGAAAAACGAGGATAATGTTTTTTTTTCAAAAATTCAAAAAACGATGGGCTATAACCCAACTTTTTGAAATTTTGTTTTTTTTCAAATCCTCAAAAATGATGAAAAACGGCGTGCTATAGTATGCCATATGATATGGGCTATATACCATGGTCAAAGATTATGAAAAACGAGGATAATGTTTTTTTTTCAAAAATTAAAAAAACGATGGGCTATAACCCAACTTTTTGAAATTTACAATTTTTTTCAATTCCTCAAAAACGATGAAAAACGGCATGCTATAGTATGCCATACGATATGGGCTATAGCCCATGGTCAAAAATGATGAAAAACGAGGATAATGTTTTTTTTTCAAAAATTCAAAAAACGATGGGCTATAACCCAACTTTTTGAAATTTTGTTTTTTTTTCCTATCCTCAAAAATGATGAAAAACGGCGTGCTATAGTATGCCATATGATATGGGCTATAGCCCATGGTCAAAAATGATGAAAAACGAGGATAATGTTTTTTTTTCAAAAATTCAAAAAACGATGGGCTATAACCCAACTTTTTTAAATTTTGAATTTTTTTCAATTCCTCAAAAACGATGAAAAACGGCGTGCTATAGTATGCCATACGATATGGGCTATAGCCCATGGTCAAAAATGATGAAAAACGAGGATAAAAATAAAAATAAAAAAAACGATGGGCTATAACCCAACTTTTTGAAATTTAGAATTTTTTTCAATTCCTCAAAAACGATGAAAAACGGCGTGCTATAGTATGCCATACGATATGGGCTATAGCCCATGGTCAAAAATGATGAAAAACGAGGATTAAAAAAAAATTCAAAAAACGATGGGTTATAACCCAACTTTTTGAAATTTTGATTTTTTTTCAAATCCTCAAAAATGATGAAAAACGGCGTGCTATAGTATGCCATACGATATGGGCTATAGCCCATGGTCAAAAATTATGAAAAACGAGGATAAAAAATGAATTCAAAAATTCAAAAAACGATGGGCTATAACCCAACTTTTTGAAATTTAGATTTTTTTTCAAATCCTCAAAAACGATGAAAAACGGCGTGCTATAGTATGCCATACGATATGGGCTATAGCCCATGATTCAAAAATGATGAAAAACGAGGATAATTTTTTTTTCCAAAAATTCAAAAAACGATGGGCTATAACCCAACTTTTTGAAATTTAGATTTTTTTTCAATTCCTCAAAAACGATGAAAAACTGCGTGCTATAGTATGCCATACGATATGGGCTATAGCCCATGGTCAAAAATGATGAAAAACGAGGATAAAAAATAATAATCAAAAACTCAAAAAACGATGGGCTATAACACAACTTTTTTAAATTGTGATTTTTTTTCAATTCCTCAAAAACGATGAAAAACGGCGTGCTATAGTATGCCATACGATATGGGCTATAGCCCATGGTCAAAAATGATGAAAAACGAGGATAAAAATAAAAATAAAAATAAATAAAACGATGGGCTATAACCCAACTTTTTGAAATTTAGAATTTTTTTCAATTCCTCAAAAACGATGAAAAACGGCGTGCTATAGTATGCCATACGATATGGGCTATAGCCCATGGTCAAAAATGATGAAAAACGAGGATAATGTTTTTTTTCAAAAATTCAAAAAACGATGGGCTATAACCCAACTTTTTGAAATTTTGATTTTTTTTTCAATTCCTCAAAAACGATGAAAAACGGCGTGCTATAGTATGCCATACGATATGGGCTATAGCCCATGGTCAAAAATGATGAAAAACGAGGATAAAAAATAAAAAATAAATAAAAAAAACGATGGGCTATAACCCAACTTTTTGAAATGTAGAATTTTTTTTCAATTCCTCAAAAACGATGAAAAACGGCGTGCTATAGTATGCCATACGATATGGGCTATAGCCCATGGTCAAAAATGATGAAAAACGAGGATAATTTTTTTTTTCAAAAATTCAAAAAACGATGGGCTATAACCCAACTTTTTGAAATTTACAATTTTTTTCAATTCCTCAAAAACGATGAAAAACGGCGTGCTATAGTATGCCATACGATATGGGCTATAGCCCATGGTCAAAAATGATGAAAAACGAGGATAATGTTTTATTTCAAAAATTCAAAAAACGATGGGCTATAACCCAACTTTTTGAAATTTTGATCTTTTTTTCAAATCCTCAAAAATGATGAAAAACGGCGTGCTATAGTATGCCATATGATATGGGCTATAGCCCATGGTCAAAAATGATGAAAAACGAGGATAAAAAAAAAAAATCAAAAATTCAAAAAACGATGGGCTATAACCCAACTTTTTGAAATTTTGATTTTTTTTTCAATTCCTCAAAAACGATGAAAAACGGCGTGCTATAGTATGCCATACAATATGAGCTATAGCCCATGGTCAAAAATGATGAAAAACGAGGATAATTTTTTTTTCAAAAATGCAAAAAACGATGGGCTATAACCCAACTTTTTGAAATTTACAATTTTTTTCAATTCCTCAAAAACGATGAAAAACGGCGTGCTATCGTATGCCATACGATATGGGCTATAGCCCATGGTCAAAAATGATGAAAAACGAGGATAATGTTTTTTTTCAAAAATTCAAAAAACGATGGGCTATAACCCAACTTTTTGAAATTTACAATTTTTTTCAATTCCTCAAAAACGATGAAAAACGGCGTGCTATAGTATGCCATACGATATGGGCTATAGCCCATGGTCAAAAATGATGAAAAACGAGGATAATGTTTTATTTCAAAAATTCAAAAAACGATGGGCTATAACCCAACTTTTTGAAATTTTGATTTTTTTTCAAATCCTCAAAAATGATGAAAAACGGCGTGCTATAGTATAGCCATATGATATGGGCTATAGCCCATGGTCAAAAATGATGAAAAACGAGGATTAAAAAAAATATCAAAAATTCAAAAAACGATGGGCTATAACCCAACTTTTTGAATTTTTGAATTTTTTTAAATTCCTCAAAAACGATGAAAAACGGCGTGCTATAGTATGCCATACGATATGGGTAATAGCCCATGGTCAAAAATGATGAAAAACGAGGATAAAAATAAAAATAAAAATAAAAAAAACGATGGGCTATAACCCAACTTTTTGAAATTTAGAATTTTTTTCAATTCCTCAAAAACGATGAAAAACGGCGTGCTATAGTATGCCATACGATATGGGCTATAGCCCATGGTCAAAAATGATAAAAAACGAGGATTACTTTTTTTTCAAAAATTCAAAAAACGATGGGCTATAACCCAACTTTTTGAAATTTTGATTTTTTTTCAAATCCTCAAAAACGATGAAAAATGGCGTGCTATAGTATAGCCATATGATATGGGCTATAGCCCATGGTCAGAAATGATGAAAAACGAGGATAATTTTTTTTTTCAAAAATTCAAAAAACGATGGGCTATAACCCAACTTTTTGAATTTTTGAATTTTTTTAAATTCCTCAAAAACGATGAAAAACGGCGTGCTATAGTATGCCATACGATATGGGTAATAGCCCATGGTCAAAAATGATGAAAAACGAGGATAAAAATAAAAATAAAAAAAACGATGGGCTATAACCCAACTTTTTGAAATTTAGAATTTTTTTCAATTCCTCAAAAACGATGAAAAACGGCGTGCTATAGTATGCCATACGATATGGGCTATAGCCCATGGTCAAAAATGATAAAAAACGAGGATTACTTTTTTCTCAAAAATTCAAAAAACGATGGGCTATAACCCAACTTTTTGAAAATTTGATTTTTTTTCAATTCCTCAAAAACGATGAAAAATGGCGTGCTATAGTATGCCATACGATATGGGCTATAGCCCATGGTCAGAAATGATGAAAAACGAGGATATTTTTTTTTTTCAAAAATTCAAAAAACGATGGGCTATAACCCAACTTTTTGAAATTTAGAATTTTTTTCAATTCCTCAAAAACGATGAAAAACGGCGTGCTATAGTATGCCATACGATATGGGCTATAGCCCATGGTCAAAAATGATAAAAAACGAGGATTACTTTTTTCTCAAAAATTCAAAAAACGATGGGCTATAACCCAACTTTTTGAAATTTTGATTTTTTTTCAATTCCTCAAAAACGATGAAAAATGGCGTGCTATAGTATGCCATACGATATGGGCTATAGCCCATGGTCAGAAATGATGAAAAACGAGGATAATTTTTTTTTTCAAAAATTCAAAAAACGATGGGCTATAACCCAACTTTTTGAAATTTTGATTTTTTTTCAATTCCTCAAAAACGATGAAAAACTGTGTGCTATAGTATGCCATACGATATGGGCTATAGCCCATGGTCAAAAATGATGAAAAACGAGGATAATGTTTTATTTCAAAAATTCAAAAAACGATGGGCTATAACCCAACCTCAAAAATGATGAAAAACGGCGTGCTATAGTATAGCCATATGATATGGGCTATAGCCCATGGTCAAAAATGATGAAAAACGAGGATTAAAAAAAATATCAAAAATTCAAAAAACGATGGGCTATAACCCAACTTTTTGAATTTTTGAATTTTTTTCAATTCCTCAAAAACGATGAAAAACGGCGTGCTATAGTATGCCATACGATATGGGCTATAGCCCATGGTCAAAAATGATAAAAAACGAGGATTACTTTTTTCTCAAAAATTCAAAAAACGATGGGCTATAACCCAACTTTTTGAAAATTTGATTTTTTTTCAATTCCTCAAAAACGATGAAAAATGGCGTGCTATAGTATGCCATACGATATGGGCTATAGCCCATGGTCAGAAATGATGAAAAACGAGGATATTTTTTTTTTTCAAAAATTCAAAAAACGATGGGCTATAACCCAACTTTTTGAAATTTAGAATTTTTTTCAATTCCTCAAAAACGATGAAAAACGGCGTGCTATAGTATGCCATACGATATGGGCTATAGCCCATGGTCAAAAATGATAAAAAACGAGGATTACTTTTTTCTCAAAAATTCAAAAAACGATGGGCTATAACCCAACTTTTTGAAATTTTGATTTTTTTTCAATTCCTCAAAAACGATGAAAAATGGCGTGCTATAGTATGCCATACGATATGGGCTATAGCCCATGGTCAGAAATGATGAAAAACGAGGATAATTTTTTTTTTCAAAAATTCAAAAAACGATGGGCTATAACCCAACTTTTTGAAATTTTGATTTTTTTTCAATTCCTCAAAAACGATGAAAAACTGTGTGCTATAGTATGCCATACGATATGGGCTATAGCCCATGGTCAAAAATGATGAAAAACGAGGATAATGTTTTATTTCAAAAATTCAAAAAACAATGGGCTATAACCCAACCTCAAAAATGATGAAAAACGGCGTGCTATAGTATAGCCATATGATATGGGCTATAGCCCATGGTCAAAAATGATGAAAAACGAGGATTAAAAAAAATATCAAAAATTCAAAAAACGATGGGCTATAACCCAACTTTTTGAATTTTTGAATTTTTTTAAATTCCTCAAAAACGATGAAAAACGGCGTGCTATAGTATGCCATACGATATGGGTAATAGCCCATGGTCAAAAATGATGAAAAACGAGGATAAAAATAAAAATAAAAATAAAAAAAACGATGGGCTATAACCCAACTTTTTGAAATTTAGAATTTTTTTCAATTCCTCAAAAACGATGAAAAACGGCGTGCTATAGTATGCCATACGATATGGGCTATAGCCCATGGTCAAAAATGATAAAAAACGAGGATTACTTTTTTTTCAAAAATTCAAAAAACGATGGGCTATAACCCAACTTTTTGAAATTTTGATTTTTTTTCAATTCCTCAAAAACGATGAAAAATGGCGTGCTATAGTATGCCATACGATATGGGCTATAGCCCATGGTCAGAAATGATGAAAAACGAGGATAATTCTTTTTTTCAAAAATTCAAAAAACGATGGGCTATAACCCAACTTTTTGAAATTTTGATTTTTTTTCAATTCCTCAAAAACGATGAAAAACTGTGTGCTATAGTATGCCATACGATATGGGCTATAGCCCATGGTCAAAAATGATGAAAAACGAGGCTAATGTTTTTTTTCAAAAATTCAAAAAACGATGGGCTATAACCCAACTTTTTGAAATTTTGAACTTTTTTTCAATTCCTCAAAAACGATGAGAAACGGCGTGCTATAGTATGTCATACGATATGGGCTATAGCCCATGGTCAAAAATGATGAAAAACGAGGATTTTTTTTTCTTCAAAAATTCAAAAAACGATGGGCTATAACCCAACTTTTTTAAATTTTGAATTTTTTTCAAATCCTCAAAAATGATGAAAAACGGCGTGCTATAGTATGCCATACGATATGGGCTATAGCCCATGGTCAAAAATGATGAAAAACGAGGATAATCTTTTTTTTTCAAAAATTCAAAAAACGATGGGCTATGACCCAACTTTTTTAAATTTTTTATTTTTTTCAAATCCTCAAAAATGATGAAAAACGGCGTGCTATAGTATGCCATACGATATGGGCTATAGCCCATGGTCAAAAATGATGAAAAACGAGGCTAAAAAAATAATTCAAAAATTCAAAAAACGATGGGCTATAACCCAACTTTTTTAAAATTTGATTTTTTTTTCAATTCCTCAAAAACGATGAAAAACGGCGTGCTATAGTATGCCATACGATATGGGCTATAGCCCATGGTCAAAAATGATGAAAAACGAGGATAATGTTTTATTTCAAAAATTCAAAAAACGATGGGCTATAACCCAACTTTTTGAAATTTTGATCTTTTTTTCAAATCCTCAAAAATGATGAAAAACGGCGTGCTATAGTATGCCATACGATATGGGCTATAGCCCATGGTCAAAAATGATGAAAAACGAGGATAATGTTTTATTTCAAAAATTCAAAAAACGATGGGCTATAACCCAACTTTTTGAAATTTTGAACTTTTTTTCAATTCCTCAAAAACGATGAGAAACGGCGTGCTATAGTATGTCATACGATATGGGCTATAGCCCATGGTCAAAAATGATGAAAAACGAGGATTTTTTTTTCTTCAAAAATTCAAAAAACGATGGGCTATAACCCAACTTTTTTAAATTTTGAATTTTTTTCAAATCCTCAAAAATGATGAAAAACGGCGTGCTATAGTATGCCATACGATATGGGCTATAGCCCATGGTCAAAAATGATGAAAAACGAGGATAATCTTTTTTTTTCAAAAATTCAAAAAACGATGGGCTATGACCCAACTTTTTTAAATTTTTTATTTTTTTCAAATCCTCAAAAATGATGAAAAACGGCGTGCTATAGTATGCCATACGATATGGGCTATAGCCCATGGTCAAAAATGATGAAAAACGAGGCTAAAAAAATAATTCAAAAATTCAAAAAACGATGGGCTATAACCCAACTTTTTTAAATTTTGATTTTTTTTTCAATTCCTCAAAAACGATGAAAAACGGCGTGCTATAGTATGCCATACGATATGGGCTATAGCCCATGGTCAAAAATGATGAAAAACGAGGATAATGTTTTATTTCAAAAATTCAAAAAACGATGGGCTATAACCCAACTTTTTGAAATTTTGATCTTTTTTTCAAATCCTCAAAAATGATGAAAAACGGCGTGCTATAGTATGCCATATGATATGGGCTATAGCCCATGGTCAAAAATGATGAAAAACGAGGATAAATTTTTTTTTCAAAAATTCAAAAAACGATGGGCTATAACCCAACTTTTTGAAATTTTGATTTTTTTTTCAATTCCTCAAAAACGATGAAAAACGGCGTGCTATAGTATGCCATACAATATGGGCTATAGCCCATGGTCAAAAATGATGAAAAACGAGGATAATTATTTTTTTTCAAAAATGCAAAAAACGATGGGCTATAACCCAACTTTTTGAAATTTAAATTTTTTTTCAATTCCTCAAAAACGATGAAAAACGGCGTGCTATAGTATGCCATACGATATGGGCTATAGCCCATGGTCAAAAATGATGAAAAACGAGGATAATGTTTTATTTCAAAAATTCAAAAAACGATGGGCTATAACCCAACTTTTTGAAATTTTGATTTTTTTTCAAATCCTCAAAAATGATGAAAAACGGCGTGCTATAGTATGCCATATGATATGGGCTATAGCCCATGGTCAAAAATGATGAAAAACGAGGATAAAAAAATATATCAAAAATTCAAAAAACGATGGGATATAACCCAACTTTTTGAATTTTTGATTTTTTTTAAATTCCTCAAAAACGATGAAAAACGGCGTGCTATAGTATGCCATACGATATGGGCTATAGCCCATGGTCAAAAATGATGAAAAACGAGGATAAAAATAAAAATAAAAATAAAAAAAACGATGGGCTATAACCCAACTTTTTGAAATTTAGAATTTTTTTCAATTCCTCAAAAACGATGAAAAACGGCGTGCTATAGTATGCCATACGATATGGGCTATAGCCCATGGTCAAAAATGATAAAAAACGAGGATTACTTTTTTTTCAAAAATTCAAAAAACGATGGGCTATAACCCAACTTTTTGAAATTTTGATTTTTTTTCAATTCCTCAAAAACGATGAAAAATGGCGTGCTATAGTATGCCATACGATATGGGCTATAGCCCATGGTCAAAAATGATGAAAAACGAGGATAATTTTTTTTTTTTTTAATTCAAAAAACGACGGGCTATAACCCAACTTTTTGAAATTTTGATTTTTTTTTCAATTCCTCAAAAACGATGAAAAACTGTGTGCTATAGTATGCCATACGATATGGGCTATAGCCCATGGTCAAAAATGATGAAAAACGAGGATAATGTTTTTTTTTCAAAAATTCAAAAAACGATGGGCTATAACCCAACTTTTTGAAATTTTGAACTTTTTTTCAATTCCTCAAAAACGATGAGAAACGGCGTGCTATAGTATGTCATACGATATGGGCTATAGCCCATGGTCAAAAATGATGAAAAACGAGGATTTTTTTTTTCTTCAAAAATTCAAAAAACGATGGGCTATAACCCAACTTTTTTAAATTTTGAATTTTTTTCAAATCCTCAAAAATGATGAAAAACGGCGTGCTATAGTATGCCATACGATATGGGCTATAGCCCATGGTCAAAAATGATGAAAAACGAGGATAATCTTTTTTTTTCAAAAATTCAAAAAACGATGGGCTATGACCCAACTTTTTTAATTTTTAAATTTTTTTCAAATCCTCAAAAATGATGAAAAACGGCGTGCTATAGTATGCCATACGATATGGGCTATAGCCCATGGTCAAAAATGATGAAAAACGAGGCTAAAAAAATAATTCAAAAATTCAAAAAACGATGGGCTATAACCCAACTTTTTTAAATTTTGATTTTTTTTTTCAATTCCTCAAAAACGATGAAAAACGGCGTGCTATAGTATGCCATACGATATGGGCTATAGCCCATGGTCAAAAATGATGAAAAACGAGGATAATGTTTTATTTCAAAAATTCAAAAAACGATGGGCTATAACCCAACTTTTTGAAATTTTGATTTTTTTTCAAATCCTCAAAAATGATGAAAAACGGCGTGCTATAGTATGCCATATGATATGGGCTATAGCCCATGGTCAAAAATGATGAAAAACGAGGATAAAAAAATATATCAAAAATTCAAAAAACTATGGGCTATAACCCAACTTTTTGAATTTTTGAATTTTTTTAAATTCCTCAAAAACGATGAAAAACGGCGTGCTATAGTATGCCATACGATATGGGCTATAGCCCATGGTCAAAAATGATGAAAAACGAGGATAAAAATTAAAATAAAAATAAAAAAAAACGATGGGCTATAACCCAACTTTTTGAAATTTAGAATTTTTTTCAATTCCTCAAAAACGATGAAAAACGGCGTGCTATAGTATGCCATACGATATGGGCTATAGCCCATAGTCAAAAATGATAAAAAACGAGGATTTTTTTTTTTTCAAAAATTCAAAAAACGATGGGCTATAACCCAACTTTTTGAAATTTTGATTTTTTTTCAATTCCTCAAAAACGATGAAAAACGGCGTGCTATAGTATGCCATACGATATGGGCTATAGCCCATGGTCAAAAATGATAAAAAACGAGGATTTATGTTTTTTCAAAAATTCAAAAAACGATGGGCTATAACCCAACTTTTTGAATTTTTTTTTTTTTTTCAATTCCTCAAAAACGATGAAAAACGGCGTGCTATAGTATGCCATACGATATGGGCTATAGCCCATGGTCAAAAATGATAAAAAACGAGGATTTATGTTTTTTCAAAAATTCAAAAAACGATGGGCTATAACCCAACTTTTTGAATTTTTTTTTTTTTTCAATTCCTCAAAAACGATGAAAAACGGCGTGCTATAGTATGCCATACGATATGGGCTATAGCCCATGGTCAAAAATGATAAAAAACGAGGATTTATGTTTTTTCAAAAATTCAAAAAACGATGGGCTATAACCCAACTTTTTGGAAATTTTGATTTTTTTTCAATTCCTCAAAAACGATGAAAAACGGCGTGCTATAGTATGCCATACGATATGGGCTATAGCCCATGGTCAAAAATGATGAAAAAAGAGGATAATTTTTTTTTTCAAAAATTCAAAAAACGATGGGCTATAACCCAACTTTTTGAAATTTTGATTCTTTTTTTTCAATTCCTCAAAAACGATGAAAAATGGCGTGCTATAGTATGCCATACGATATGGGCTATAGCCCATGGTCAAAAATGATGAAAAACGAGGATAATTTTTTTTTTCAAAAATTCAAAAAACGATGGGCTATAACCCAACTTTTTGAAATTTTGATTTTTTTTTAATTCCTCAAAAACGATGAAAAACTGTGTGCTATAGTATGCCATACGATATGGGCTATAGCCCATGGTCAAAAATGATGAAAAACGAGGATAATGTTTTTTTTTCAAAAATTAAAAAAACGATGGGCTATAACCCAACTTTTTGAAATTTTGAACTTTTTTTCAATTCCTCAAAAACGATGAGAAACGGCGTGCTATAGTATGTCATACGATATGGGCTATAGCCCATGGTCAAAAATGATGAAAAACGAGGATTTTTTTTTTCTTCAAAAATTCAAAAAACGATGGGCTATAACCCAACTTTTTTAAATTTTTTATTTTTTTCAAATCCTCAAAAATGATGAAAAACGGCGTGCTATAGTATGCCTTACGATATGGGCTATAGCCCATGGTCAAAAATGATGAAAAACGAGGCTAAAAAATTAATTCAAAAATTCAAAAAACGATGGGCTATAACCCAACTTTTTTAAATTTTGATTTTTTTTTTCAATTCCTCAAAAACGATGAAAAACGGCGTGCTATAGTATGCCATACGATATGGGCTATAGCCCATGGTCAAAAATGATGAAAAACGAGGATATTTTTTTTTTCAAAAATTCAAAAAACTATGGGCTATAACCCAAATTTTTTAAATTTAGATTTTTTTTCAATTCCTCAAAAACGATGAAAAACGGCGTGCTATAGTATACCATACGATATGGGCTATAGCCCATTGTCAAAAATGATGAAAAACGAGGATAATCTTTTTTTTTCAAAAATTCAAAAAACGATGGGCTATAACCCAACTTTTTGAAATTTTGAATTATTTTAAATTCCTCAAAAACGATGAAAAACGGCGTGCTATAGTATGCCATACGATATGGGCTATAGCCCATGGTCAAAAATGATGAAAAACGAGGATAATTTTTTTTTTCAAAAATTCAAAAAACGATGGGCTATAACCCAACTTTTTGAAATTTACAATTTTTTTCAATTCCTCAAAAACGATGAAAAACGGCGTGCTATAGTATGCCATACGATATGGGCTATAGCCCATGGTCAAAAATGATAAAAAACGAGGATTTCTTTTTTTTCAAAAATTCAAAAAACGATGGGCTATAACCCAACTTTTTGAAATTTTGATTTTTTTTCAATTCCTCAAAAACGATGAAAAACGGCGTGCTATAGTATGCCATACGATATGGGCTATAGCCCATGGTCAAAAATGATAAAAAACGAGGATTTATGTTTTTTCAAAAATTCAAAAAACGATGGGCTATAACCCAACTTTTTGAATTTTTGAATTTTTTTAAATTCCTCAAAAACGATGAAAAACGGCGTGCTATAGTATGCCATACGATATGGGCTATAGCCCATGGTCAAAAATGATGAAAAACGAGGATAATCTTTTTTTTTCAAAAATTCAAAAAACGATGGGCTATAACCCAACTTTTTGAAATTTTGAATTATTTTAAATTCCTCAAAAACGATGAAAAACGGCGTGCTATAGTATGCCATACGATATGGGCTATAGCCCATGGTCAAAAATGATGAAAAACGAGGATAATTTTTTTTTTCAAAAATTCAAAAAACGATGGGCTATAACCCAACTTTTTGAAATTTACAATTTTTTTCAATTCCTCAAAAACGATGAAAAACGGCGTGCTATAGTATGCCATACGATATGGGCTATAGCCCATGGTCAAAAATGATGAAAAACGAGGATAATGTTTTATTTCAAAAATTCAAAAAACGATGGGCTATAACCCAACTTTGTGAAATTTTGATTTTTTTTCAAATCCTCAAAAATGATGAAAAACGGCGTGCTATAGTATGCCATACGATATGGGCTATAGCCCATGGTCAAAAATGATGAAAAACGAGGATAATGTTTTTTTTCAAAAATTCAAAAAACGATGGGGTATAACCCAACTTTTTGAAATTTTGATTTTTTTTCAAATCCTCAAAAATGATGAAAAACGGCGTGCTATAGTATGCCATATGATATGGGCTATAGCCCATGGTCAAAAATGATGAAAAACGAGGATAAAAAAAAATATCAAAAATTCAAAAAACGATGGGCTATAACCCAACTTTTTGAATTTTTGAATTTTTTTAAATTCCTCAAAAACGATGAAAAACGGCGTGCTATAGTATGCCATACGATATGGGCTATAGCCCATGGTCAAAAATGATGAAAAACGAGGATAATCTTTTTTTTTCAAAAATTCAAAAAACGATGGGCTATAACCCAACTTTTTGAAATTTTGAATTATTTTAAATTCCTCAAAAACGATGAAAAACGGCGTGCTATAGTATGCCATACGATATGGGCTATAGCCCATGGTCAAAAATGATGAAAAACGAGGATAATTTTTTTTTTCAAAAATTCAAAAAACGATGGGCTATAACCCAACTTTTTGAATTTTTGAATTTTTTTAAATTCCTCAAAAACGATGAAAAACGGCGTGCTATAGTATGCCATACGATATGGGCTATAGCCCATGGTCAAAAATGATGAAAAACGAGGATAATGTTTTATTTCAAAAATTCAAAAAACGATGGGCTATAACCCAACTTTGTGAAATTTTGATTTTTTTTCAAATCCTCAAAAATGATGAAAAACGGCGTGCTATAGTATGCCATACGATATGGGCTATAGCCCATGGTCAAAAATGATGAAAAACGAGGATAATGTTTTTTTTCAAAAATTCAAAAAACGATGGGGTATAACCCAACTTTTTGAAATTTTGATTTTTTTTCAAATCCTCAAAAATGATGAAAAACGGCGTGCTATAGTATGCCATATGATATGGGCTATAGCCCATGGTCAAAAATGATGAAAAACGAGGATAAAAAAAAATATCAAAAATTCAAAAAACGATGGGCTATAACCCAACTTTTTGAATTTTTGAATTTTTTTAAATTCCTCAAAAACGATGAAAAACGGCGTGCTATAGTATGCCATACGATATGGGCTATAGCCCATGGTCAAAAATGATGAAAAACGAGGATAATCTTTTTTTTTCAAAAATTCAAAAAACGATGGGCTATAACCCAACTTTTTGAAATTTTGAATTATTTTAAATTCCTCAAAAACGATGAAAAACGGCGTGCTATAGTATGCCATACGATATGGGCTATAGCCCATGGTCAAAAATGATGAAAAACGAGGATAATTTTTTTTTTCAAAAATTCAAAAAACGATGGGCTATAACCCAACTTTTTGAATTTTTGAATTTTTTTAAATTCCTCAAAAACGATGAAAAACGGCGTGCTATAGTATGCCATACGATATGGGCTATAGCCCATGGTCAAAAATGATGAAAAACGAGGATAAAAATAAAAATAAAAATAAAAAAAACGATGGGCTATAACCCAACTTTTTGAAATTTTGAATTATTTTAAATTCCTCAAAAACGATGAAAAACGGCGTGCTATAGTATGCCATACGATATGGGCTATAGCCCATGGTCAAAAATGATGAAAAACGAGGATAATTTTTTTTTTCAAAAATTCAAAAAACGATGGGCTATAACCCAACTTTTTGAATTTTTGAATTTTTTTAAATTCCTCAAAAACGATGAAAAACGGCGTGCTATAGTATGCCATACGATATGGGCTATAGCCCATGGTCAAAAATGATGAAAAACGAGGATAAAAATAAAAATAAAAATAAAAAAAACGATGGGCTATAACCCAACTTTTTGAAATTTTGAATTATTTTAAATTCCTCAAAAACGATGAAAAACGGCGTGCTATAGTATGCCATACGATATGGGCTATAGCCCATGGTCAAAAATGATGAAAAACGAGGATAATTTTTTTTTTCAAAAATTCAAAAAACGATGGGCTATAACCCAACTTTTTGAATTTTTGAATTTTTTTAAATTCCTCAAAAACGATGAAAAACGGCGTGCTATAGTATGCCATACGATATGGGCTATAGCCCATGGTCAAAAATGATGAAAAACGAGGATAAAAATAAAAATAAAAATAAAAAAAACGATGGGCTATAACCCAACTTTTTGAAATTTAGAATTTTTTTCAATTCCTCAAAAACGATGAAAAACGGCGTGCTATAGTATGCCATACGATATGGGCTATAGCCCATGGTCAAAAATGATAAAAAACGAGGATATTTTTTTTTTCAAAAATTCAAAAAACGATGGGCTATAACCCAACTTTTTGAAATTTTGATTTATTTTCAATTCCTCAAAAACGATGAAAAACGGCGTGCTATAGTATGCCATACGATATGGGCTATAGCCCATGGTCAAAAATGATGAAAAACGAGGATAAAAATAAAAATAAAAATAAAAAAAACGATGGGCTATAACCCAACTTTTTGAAATTTAGAATTTTTTTCAATTCCTCAAAAACGATGAAAAACGGCGTGCTATAGTATGCCATACGATATGGGCTATAGCCCATGGTCAAAAATGATAAAAAACGAGGATTTCTTTTTTTTCAAAAATTCAAAAAACGATGGGCTATAACCCAACTTTTTGAAATTTTGATTTTTTTTCAATTCCTCAAAAACGATGAAAAACGGCGTGCTATAGTATGCCATACGATATGGGCTATAGCCCATGGTCAAAAATGATAAAAAACGAGGATTTATGTTTTTTCAAAAATTCAAAAAACGATGGGCTATAACCCAACTTTTTGAAATTTTGATTTTTTTTCAATTCCTCAAAAACGATGAAAAACGGCGTGCTATAGTATGCCATACGATATGGGCTATAGCCCATGGTCAAAAATGATAAAAAACGAGGATTTCTTTTTTTTCAAAAATTAAAAAAACGATGGGCTATAACCCAACTTTTTGAAATTTTGATTCTTTTTTTTCAATTCCTCAAAAACGATGAAAAATGGCGTGCTATAGTATGCCATACGATATGGGCTATAGCCCATGGTCAAAAATGATGAAAAACGAGGATAATTTTTTTTTTCAAAAATTCAAAAAACGATGGGCTATAACCCAACTTTTTGAAATTTACAATTTTTTTCAATTCCTCAAAAACGATGAAAAACGGCGTGCTATAGTATGCCATACGATATGGGCTATAGCCCATGGTCAAAAATGATAAAAAACGAGGATTTCTTTTTTTTCAAAAATTCAAAAAACGATGGGCTATAACCCAACTTTTTGAAATTTTGATTTTTTTTCAATTCCTCAAAAACGATGAAAAACGGCGTGCTATAGTATGCCATACGATATGGGCTATAGCCCATGGTCAAAAATGATAAAAAACGAGGATTTATGTTTTTTCAAAAATTCAAAAAACGATGGGCTATAACCCAACTTTTTGAAATTTTGATTTTTTTTCAATTCCTCAAAAACGATGAAAAACGGCGTGCTATAGTATACCATACGATATGGGCTATAGCCCATGGTCAAAAATGATGAAAAACGAGGATAATCTTTTTTTTTCAAAAATTCAAAAAACGATGGGCTATAACCCAACTTTTTGAAATTTTGAATTATTTTAAATTCCTCAAAAACGATGAAAAACGGCGTGCTATAGTATGCCATACGATATGGGCTATAGCCCATGGTCAAAAATGATGAAAAACGAGGATAATTTTTTTTTTCAAAAATTCAAAAAACGATGGGCTATAACCCAACTTTTTGAAATTTACAATTTTTTTCAATTCCTCAAAAACGATGAAAAACGGCGTGCTATAGTATGCCATACGATATGGGCTATAGCCCATGGTCAAAAATGATGAAAAACGAGGATAATGTTTTATTTCAAAAATTCAAAAAACGATGGGCTATAACCCAACTTTGTGAAATTTTGATTTTTTTTCAAATCCTCAAAAATGATGAAAAACGGCGTGCTATAGTATGCCATACGATATGGGCTATAGCCCATGGTCAAAAATGATGAAAAACGAGGATAATGTTTTTTTTCAAAAATTCAAAAAACGATGGGGTATAACCCAACTTTTTGAAATTTTGATTTTTTTTCAAATCCTCAAAAATGATGAAAAACGGCGTGCTATAGTATGCCATATGATATGGGCTATAGCCCATGGTCAAAAATGATGAAAAACGAGGATAAAAAAAAAATATCAAAAATTCAAAAAACGATGGGCTATAACCCAACTTTTTGAATTTTTTATTTTTTTTAAATTCCTCAAAAACGATGAAAAACGGCGTGCTATAGTATGCCATACGATATGGGCTATAGCCCATGGTCAAAAATGATGAAAAACGAGGATAAAAATAAAAATAAAAATAAAAAAAACGATGGGCTATAACCCAACTTTTTGAAATTTAGAATTTTTTTCAATTCCTCAAAAACGATGAAAAACGGCGTGCTATAGTATGCCATACGATATGGGCTATAGCCCATGGTCAAAAATGATAAAAAACGAGGATATTTTTTTTTTCAAAAATTCAAAAAACGATGGGCTATAACCCAACTTTTTGAAATTTTGATTTTTTTTCAATTCCTCAAAAACGATGAAAAACGGCGTGCTATAGTATGCCATACGATATGGGCTATAGCCCATGGTCAAAAATGATGAAAAACGAGGATATATATATTTTTTTTTAATTCAAAAAACTATGGGCTAAAACCCAAATTTTTGAAATTTAGATTTTTTTTCAATTCCTCAAAAACGATGAAAAACGGCGTGCTATAGTATACCATACGATATGGGCTATAGCCCATGGTCAAAAATGATGAAAAACGAGGATAATCTTTTTTTTTTTTTAAATTCAAAAAACGATGGGCTATAACCCAACTTTTTGAAATTTTGAATTTTTTTCAATTCCTCAAAAACGATGAAAAACGGCGTGCTATAGTATGCCATACGATATGGGCTATAGCCCATGGTCAAAAATGATGAAAAACGAGGATAATTGTTTTTTTTCAAAAATTCAAAAAACTATGGGCTATAACCCAACTTTTTGAAATTTAGATTTTTTTTCAATTCCTCAAAAACGATGAAAAACGGCGTGGTATAGTATACCATACGATATGGGCTATAGCCCATGGTCAAAAATGATGAAAAACGAGGATAATTTTTTTTTTCAAAAATTCAAAAAACGATGGGCTATAACCCAACTTTTTGAAATTTAGAATTTTTTTCAATTCCTCAAAAACGATGAAAAACGGCGTGCTATAGTATGCCATACGATATGGGCTATAGCCCATGGTCAAAAATGATGAAAAACGAGGATAATCTTTTTTTTTCAAAAATTCAAAAAACGATGGGCTATAACCCAACTTTTTGAAATTTTGAATTATTTTAAATTCCTCAAAAACGATGAAAAACGGCGTGCTATAGTATGCCATACGATATGGGCTATAGCCCATGGTCAAAAATGATGAAAAACGAGGATAATTTTTTTTTTCAAAAATTCAAAAAACGATGGGCTATAACCCAACTTTTTGAAATTTACAATTTTTTTCAATTCCTCAAAAACGATGAAAAACGGCGTGCTATAGTATGCCATACGATATGGGCTATAGCCCATGGTCAAAAATGATGAAAAACGAGGATAATGTTTTATTTCAAAAATTCAAAAAACGATGGGCTATAACCCAACTTTGTGAAATTTTGATTTTTTTTCAAATCCTCAAAAATGATGAAAAACGGCGTGCTATAGTATGCCATACGATATGGGCTATAGCCCATGGTCAAAAATGATGAAAAACGAGGATAATGTTTTTTTTCAAAAATTCAAAAAACGATGGGGTATAACCCAACTTTTTGAAATTTTGATTTTTTTTCAAATCCTCAAAAATGATGAAAAACGGCGTGCTATAGTATGCCATATGATATGGGCTATAGCCCATGGTCAAAAATGATGAAAAACGAGGATAAAAAAAAATATCAAAAATTAAAAAAACGATGGGCTATAACCCAACTTTTTGAATTTTTGAATTTTTTTAAATTCCTCAAAAACGATGAAAAACGGCGTGCTATAGTATGCCATACGATATGGGCTATAGCCCATGGTCAAAAATGATGAAAAACGAGGATAAAAATAAAAATAAAAATAAAAAAAACGATGGGCTATAACCCAACTTTTTGAAATTTAGAATTTTTTTCAATTCCTCAAAAACGATGAAAAACGGCGTGCTATAGTATGCCATACGATATGGGCTATAGCCCATGGTCAAAAATGATAAAAAACGAGGATATTTTTTTTTTCAAAAATTCAAAAAACGATGGGCTATAACCCAACTTTTTGAAATTTTGATTTTTTTAAAATTCCTCAAAAACGATGAAAAACGGCGTGCTATAGTATGCCATACGATATGGGCTATAGCCCATGGTCAAAAATGATAAAAAACGAGGATTTCTTTTTTTTCAAAAATTCAAAAAACGATGGGCTATAACCCAACTTTTTGAAATTTAGATTTTTTTTCAATTCCTCAAAAACGATGAAAAACGGCGTGCTATAGTATGCCATACGATATGGGCTATAGCCCATGGTCAAAAATGATGAAAAACGAGGATAATATTTTATTTCAAAAATTCAAAAAACGATGGGCTATAACCCAACTTTTTGAAATTTTGATTTTTTTTCAAATCCTCAAAAATGATGAAAAACGGCGTGCTATAGTATGCCATACGATATGGGCTATAGCCCATGGTCAAAAATGATGAAAAAAGAGGATAATGTTTTATTTCAAAAATTCAAAAAACGATGGGCTATAACCCAACTTTTTGAAATTTGGATTTTTTTTCAAATCCTCAAAAATGATGAAAAACGGCGTGCTATAGTATGCCATATGATATGGGCTATAGCCCATGGTCAAAAATGATGAAAAACGAGGATAAAAAAAAATATCAAAAATTAAAAAAACGATGGGCTATAACCCAACTTTTTGAATTTTTGAATTTTTTTAAATTCCTCAAAAACGATGAAAAACGGCGTGCTATAGTATGCCATACGATATGGGCTATAGCCCATGGTCAAAAATGATAAAAAACGAGGATATTTTTTTTTTCAAAAATTCAAAAAACGATGGGCTATAACCCAACTTTTTGAAATTTTGATTTTTTTAAAATTCCTCAAAAACGATGAAAAACGGCGTGCTATAGTATGCCATACGATATGGGCTATAGCCCATGGTCAAAAATGATAAAAAACGAGGATTTCTTTTTTTTCAAAAATTCAAAAAACGATGGGCTATAACCCAACTTTTTGAAATTTAGATTTTTTTTCAATTCCTCAAAAACGATGAAAAACGGCGTGCTATAGTATGCCATACGATATGGGCTATAGCCCATAGTCAAAAATGATAAAAAACGAGGATTTCTTTTTTTTCAAAAATTCAAAAAACGATGGGCTATAACCCAACTTTTTGAAATTTTGAATTTTTTTCAATTCCTCAAAAACGATGAAAAACGGCGTGCTATAGTATGCCATACGATATGGGCTATAGCCCATGGTCAAAAATGATGAAAAAAGAGGATAATTTTTTTTTTCCAAAAATTCAAAAAACGATGGGCTATAACCCAACTTTTTGAAATTTTGATTCTTTTTTTTCAATTCCTCAAAAACGATGAAAAATGGCGTGCTATAGTATGCCATACGATATGGGCTATAGCCCATGGTCAAAAATGATGAAAAACGAGGATTATTTTTTTTTTCAAAAATTCAAAAAACGATGGGCTATAACCCAACTTTTTGAAATTTTGATTTTTTTTCAATTCCTCAAAAACGATGAAAAACTGTGTGCTATAGTATGCCATACGATATGGGCTATAGCCCATGGTCAAAAATGATGAAAAACGAGGATAATGTTTTATTTCAAAAATTCAAAAAACGATGGGCTATAACCCAACTTTTTGAAATTTGGATTTTTTTTCAAATCCTCAAAAATGATGAAAAACGGCGTGCTATAGTATGCCATATGATATGGGCTATAGCCCATGGTCAAAAATGATGAAAAACGAGGATAAAAAAAAATATCAAAAATTAAAAAAACGATGGGCTATAACCCAACTTTTTGAATTTTTGAATTTTTTTAAATTCCTCAAAAACGATGAAAAACGGCGTGCTATAGTATGCCATACGATATGGGCTATAGCCCATGGTCAAAAATGATGAAAAACGAGGATAAAAATAAAAATAAAAATAAAAAAAACGATGGGCTATAACCCAACTTTTTGAAATTTAGAATTTTTTTCAATTCCTCAAAAACGATGAAAAACGGCGTGCTATAGTATGCCATACGATATGGGCTATAGCCCATGGTCAAAAATGATAAAAAACGAGGATATGTTTTTTTTCAAAAATTCAAAAAACGATGGGCTATAACCCAACTTTTTGAAATTTTGATTTTTTTAAAATTCCTCAAAAACGATGAAAAACGGCGTGCTATAGTATGCCATACGATATGGGCTATAGCCCATGGTCAAAAATGATAAAAAACGAGGATTTCTTTTTTTTTCAAAAATTCAAAAAACGATGGGCTATAACCCAACTTTTTGACATTTAGATTTTTTTTCAATTCCTCAAAAACGATGAAAAACGGCGTGCTATAGTATGCCATACGATATGGGCTATAGCCCATAGTCAAAAATGATAAAAAACGAGGATTTCTTTTTTTTCAAAAATTCAAAAAACGATGGGCTATAACCCAACTTTTTGAAATTTTGAATTTTTTTCAATTCCTCAAAAACGATGAAAAACGGCGTGCTATAGTATGCCATACGATATGGGCTATAGCCCATGGTCAAAAATGATGAAAAAAGAGGATAATTTTTTTTTTTCAAAAATTCAAAAAACGATGGGCTATAACCCAACTTTTTGAAATTTTGATTCTTTTTTTTCAATTCCTCAAAAACGATGAAAAATGGCGTGCTATAGTATGCCATACGATATGGGCTATAGCCCATGGTCAAAAATGATGAAAAACGAGGATTTTTTTTTTTTTCAAAAATTCAAAAAACGATGGGCTATAACCCAACTTTTTGAAATTTTGATTTTTTTTCAATTCCTCAAAAACGATGAAAAACTGTGTGCTATAGTATGCCATACGATATGGGCTATAGCCCATGGTCAAAAATGATGAAAAACGAGGATAATGTTTTATTTCAAAAATTCAAAAAACGATGGGCTATAACCCAACTTTTTGAAATTTGGATTTTTTTTCAAATCCTCAAAAATGATGAAAAACGGCGTGCTATAGTATGCCATATGATATGGGCTATAGCCCATGGTCAAAAATGATGAAAAACGAGGATAAAAAAAAATATCAAAAATTAAAAAAACGATGGGCTATAACCCAACTTTTTGAATTTTTGAATTTTTTTAAATTCCTCAAAAACGATGAAAAACGGCGTGCTATAGTATGCCATACGATATGGGCTATAGCCCATGGTCAAAAATGATGAAAAACGAGGATAAAAATAAAAATAAAAATAAAAAAAACGATGGGCTATAACCCAACTTTTTGAAATTTAGAATTTTTTTCAATTCCTCAAAAACGATGAAAAACGGCGTGCTATAGTATGCCATACGATATGGGCTATAGCCCATGGTCAAAAATGATAAAAAACGAGGATATTTTTTTTTTCAAAAATAAAAAAAACGATGGGCTATAACCCAACTTTTTGAAATTTTGATTTTTTTAAAATTCCTCAAAAACGATGAAAAACGGCGTGCTATAGTATGCCATACGATATGGGCTATAGCCCATGGTCAAAAATGATAAAAAACGAGGATTTCTTTTTTTTCAAAAATTCAAAAAACGATGGGCTATAACCCAACTTTTTGAAATTTAGATTTTTTTTCAATTCCTCAAAAACGATGAAAAACGGCGTGCTATAGTATGCCATACGATATGGGCTATAGCCCATAGTCAAAAATGATAAAAAACGAGGATTTCTTTTTTTTCAAAAATTCAAAAAACGATGGGCTATAACCCAACTTTTTGAAATTTTGAATTTTTTTCAATTCCTCAAAAACGATGAAAAACGGCGTGCTATAGTATGCCATACGATATGGGCTATAGCCCATGGTCAAAAATGATGAAAAAAGAGGATAATTTTTTTTTTTCAAAAATTCAAAAAACGATGGGCTATAACCCAACTTTTTGAAATTTTGATTTTTTTTTCAATTCCTCAACAACGATGAAAAACTGTGTGCTATAGTATGCCATACGATATGGGCTATAGCCCATGGTCAAAAATGATAAAAAACGAGGATTTCTTTTTTTTCAAAAATTCAAAAAACGATGGGCTATAACCCAACTTTTTGAAATTTTGAATTTTTTTCAATTCCTCAAAAACGATGAAAAACGGCGTGCTATAGTATGCCATACGATATGGGCTATAGCCCATGGTCAAAAATGATGAAAAAAGAGGATAATTTTTTTTTTTCAAAAATTCAAAAAACGATGGGCTATAACCCAACTTTTTGAAATTTTGATTCTTTTTTTTCAATTCCTCAAAAACGATGAAAAATGGCGTGCTATAGTATGCCATACGATATGGGCTATAGCCCATGGTCAAAAATGATGAAAAACGAGGATTTTTTTTTTTTTCAAAAATTCAAAAAACGATGGGCTATAACCCAACTTTTTGAAATTTTGATTTTTTTTCAATTCCTCAACAACGATGAAAAACTGTGTGCTATAGTATGCCATACGATATGGGCTATAGCCCATGGTCAAAAATGATGAAAAACGAGGATAATGTTTTATTTCAAAAATTCAAAAAACGATGGGCTATAACCCAACTTTTTGAAATTTGGATTTTTTTTCAAATCCTCAAAAATGATGAAAAACGGCGTGCTATAGTATGCCATATGATATGGGCTATAGCCCATGGTCAAAAATGATGAAAAACGAGGATAAAAAAAAATATCAAAAATTAAAAAAACGATGGGCTATAACCCAACTTTTTGAATTTTTGAATTTTTTTAAATTCCTCAAAAACGATGAAAAACGGCGTGCTATAGTATGCCATACGATATGGGCTATAGCCCATGGTCAAAAATGATGAAAAACGAGGATAAAAATAAAAATAAAAATAAAAAAAACGATGGGCTATAACCCAACTTTTTGAAATTTTGATTTTTTTTCAATTCCTCAAAAACGATGAAAAACTGTGTGCTATAGTATGCCATACGATATGGGCTATAGCCCATGGTCAAAAATGATGAAAAACGAGGATAATGTTTTATTTCAAAAATTCAAAAAACGATGGGCTATAACCCAACTTTTTGAAATTTGGATTTTTTTTCAAATCCTCAAAAATGATGAAAAACGGCGTGCTATAGTATGCCATATGATATGGGCTATAGCCCATGGTCAAAAATGATGAAAAACGAGGATAAAAAAAAATATCAAAAATTAAAAAAACGATGGGCTATAACCCAACTTTTTGAATTTTTGAATTTTTTTAAATTCCTCAAAAACGATGAAAAACGGCGTGCTATAGTATGCCATACGATATGGGCTATAGCCCATGGTCAAAAATGATGAAAAACGAGGATAAAAATAAAAATAAAAATAAAAAAAACGATGGGCTATAACCCAACTTTTTGAAATTTAGAATTTTTTTCAATTCCTCAAAAACGATGAAAAACGGCGTGCTATAGTATGCCATACGATATGGGCTATAGCCCATGGTCAAAAATGATAAAAAACGAGGATATTTTTTTTTTCAAAAATTCAAAAAACGATGGGCTATAACCCAACTTTTTGAAATTTAGATTTTTTTTCAATTCCTCAAAAACGATGAAAAACGGCGTGCTATAGTATGCCATACGATATGGGCTATAGCCCATAGTCAAAAATGATAAAAAACGAGGATTTCTTTTTTTTCAAAAATTCAAAAAACGATGGGCTATAACCGAACTTTTTGAAATTTTTAATTTTTTTCAATTCCTCAAAAACGATGAAAAACGGCGTGCTATAGTATGCCATACGATATGGGCTATAGCCCATGGTCAAAAATGATGAAAAAAGAGGATATTTTTTTTTTTTCAAAAATTCAAAAAACGATGGGCTATAACCCAACTTTTTGAAATTTTTATTCTTTTTTTTCAATTCCTCAAAAACGATGAAAAATGGCGTGCTATAGTATGCCATACGATATGGGCTATAGCCCATGGTCAAAAATGATGAAAAACGAGGATAATTTTTTTTTTCAAAAATTTAAAAAACGATGGGCTATAACCCAACTTTTTGAAATTTTGATTTTTTTTTCAATTCCTCAAAAACGATGAAAAACTGTGTGCTATAGTATGCCATACGATATGGGCTATAGCCCATGGTCAAAAATGATGAAAAACGAGGATAATGTTTTTTTTCAAAAATTCAAAAAACGATGGGCTATAACCCAACTTTTTGAAATTTTGAACTTTTTTTCAATTCCTCAAAAACGATGAGAAACGGCGTGCTATAGTATGTCATACGATATGGGCTATAGCCCATGGTCAAAAATGATGAAAAACGAGGATTTTTTTTTTCTTCAAAAATTCAAAAAACGATGGGCTATAACCCAACTTTTTTAAATTTTGAATTTTTTTCAAATCCTCAAAAATGATGAAAAACGGCGTGCTATAGTATGCCATACGATATGGGCTATAGCCCATGGTCAAAAATGATGAAAAACGAGGATAATCTTTTTTTTTCAAAAATTCAAAAAACGATGGGCTATGACCCAACTTTTTTAATTTTTTTATTTTTTTCAAATCCTCAAAAATTATGAAAAACGGCGTGCTATAGTATGCCATACGATATGGGCTATAGCCCATGGTCAAAAATGATGAAAAACGAGGCTAAAAAATTAATTCAAAAATTCAAAAAACGATGGGCTATAACCCAACTTTTTTAAATTTTGATTTTTTTTTTCAATTCCTCAAAAACGATGAAAAACGACGTGCTATAGTATGCCATACGATATGGGCTATAGCCCATGGTCAAAAATGATGAAAAACGAGGATATATATATTTTTTTTTAATTAAAAAAACTATGGGCTAAAACCCAAATTTTTGAAATTTAGATTTTTTTTCAATTCCTCAAAAACGATGAAAAACGGCGTGCTATAGTATACCATACGATATGGGCTATAGCCCATGGTCAAAAATGATGAAAAACGAGGATAAAAAAAAATTCAAAAATTCAAAAAACGATGGGCTATAACCCAACTTTTTGAAATTTTGTTTTTTTTTCAATTCCTCAAAAACGATGAAAAACGGCGTGCTATAGTATGCCATACAATATGGGCTATAGCCCATGGTCAAAAATGATGAAAAACGAGGATAATCTTTTTTTTTCAAAAAATCAAAAAACGATGGGCTATGACCCAACTTTTTTAAATTTTTTATTTTTTTCAAATCCTCAAAAATGATGAAAAACGGCGTGCTATAGTATGCCATACGATATGGGCTATAGCCCATGGTCAAAAATGATGAAAAACGAGGCTAAAAAATTAATTCAAAAATTCAAAAAACGATGGGCTATAACCCAACTTTTTTAAATTTTGATTTTTTTTTTCAATTCCTCAAAAACGATGAAAAACGGCGTGCTATAGTATGCCATACGATATGGGCTATAGCCCATGGTCAAAAATGATGAAAAACGAGGATATATATATTTTTTTTAAATTCAAAAAACTATGGGCTAAAACCCAAATTTTTGAAATTTAGATTTTTTTTCAATTCCTCAAAAACGATGAAAAACGGCGTGCTATAGTATACCATACGATATGGGCTATAGCCCATGGTCAAAAATGATGAAAAACGAGGATAATCCTTTTTTTTTCAAAAATTCAAAAAACGATGGGCTATAACCCAACTTTTTGAAATTTTGAATTTTTTTCAATTCCTCAAAAACGATGAAAAACGGCGTGCTATAGTATGCCATACGATATGGGCTATAGCCCATGGTCAAAAATGATGAAAAACGAGGATAATTGTTTTTTTTCAAAAATTCAAAAAACTATGGGCTATAACCCAACTTTTTGAAATTTAGATTTTTTTTCAATTCCTCAAAAACGATGAAAAACGGCGTGCTATAGTATACCATACGATATGGGCTATAGCCCATGGTCAAAAATGATGAAAAACGAGGATATTTTTTTTTTTCAAAAATTCAAAAAACGATGGGCTATAACCCAACTTTTTTAAATTTAGAATTTTTTTCAATTCCTCAAAAACGATGAAAAACGGCGTGCTATAGTATGCCATACGATATGGGCTATAGCCCATGGTCAAAAATGATGAAAAACGAGGATAATTTGTTTTTTCAAAAATTCAAAAAACGATGGGCTATAACCCAACTTTTTGAAATTTTGAATTTTTTTCAAATCCTCAAAAATGATGAAAAACGGCGTGCTATAGTATGCCATATGATATGGGCTATAGCCCATGGTCAAAAATGATGAAAAACGAGGATAAAAAAAAATTCAAAAATTCAAAAAACGATGGGCTATAACCCAACTTTTTGAAATTTTGATTTTTTTTCAATTCCTCAAAAACGATGAAAAACGGCGTGCTATAGTATGCCATACAATATGGGCTATAGCCCATGGTCAAAAATGATGAAAAACGAGGATAATCTTTTTTTTTCAAAAATTCAAAAAACGATGGGCTATGACCCAACTTTTTTAAAATTTTTATTTTTTTCAAATCCTCAAAAATGATGAAAAACGGCGTGCTATAGTATGCCATACGATATGGGCTATAGCCCATGGTCAAAAATGATGAAAAACGAGGCTAAAAAATTAATTCAAAAATTCAAAAAACGATGGGCTATAACCCAACTTTTTTAAATTTTGATTTTTTTTTTCAATTCCTCAAAAACGATGAAAAACGGCGTGCTATAGTATGCCATACGATATGGGCTATAGCCCATGGTCAAAAATGATGAAAAACGAGGATATATATTTTTTTTTAAATTAAAAAAACTATGGGCTAAAACCCACATTTTTGAAATTTAGATTTTTTTTCAATTCCTCAAAAACGATGAAAAACGGCGTGCTATAGTATACCATACGATATGGGCTATAGCCCATGGTCAAAAATGATGAAAAACGAGGATAATGTTTTTTTTCAAAAATTCAAAAAACGATGGGCTATAACCCAACTTTTTGAAATTTTGATTTTTTTTCAATTCCTCAAAAACGATGAAAAACGGCGTGCTATAGTATGCCATACAATATGGGCTATAGCCCATGGTCAAAAATGATGAAAAACGAGGATAATTATTTTTTTTCAAAAATTCAAAAAACGATGGGCTATAACCCAACTTTTTGAAATTTACAATTTTTTTCAATTCCTCAAAAACGATGAAAAACGGCGTGCTATAGTATACCATACGATATGGGCTATAGCCCATGGTCAAAAATGATGAAAAACGAGGATAATTTTTTTTTCAAAAATTAAAAAAACGATGGGCTATAACCCAACTTTTTGAAATTTTGATTTTTTTTAAATTCCTCAAAACTATGAAAAACGGCGTGCTATAGTATGCCATACAATATGGGCTATAGCCCATGGTCAAAAATGATGAAAAACGAGGATAATCTTTTTTTTTCAAAAATTCAAAAAACGATGGGCTATGACCCAACTTTTTTAAATTTTTTTTTTTTTCAAATCCTCAAAAATGATGAAAAACGGCGTGCTATAGTATGCCATACGATATGGGCTATAGCCCATGGTCAAAAATGATGAAAAACGAGGCTAAAAAATTAATTCAAAAATTCAAAAAACGATGGGCTATAACCCAACTTTTTTAAATTTTGATTTTTTTTTTCAATTCCTCAAAAACGATGAAAAACGGCGTGCTATAGTATGCCATACGATATGGGCTATAGCCCATGGTCAAAAATGATGAAAAACGAGGATATATTTTTTTTTTTTTAATTCAAAAAACTATGGGCTAAAACCCACATTTTTGAAATTTAGATTTTTTTTCAATTCCTCAAAAACGATGAAAAACGGCGTGCTATAGTATACCATACGATATGGGCTATAGCCCATGGTCAAAAATGATGAAAAACGAGGATAATGTTTTATTTCAAAAATTCAAAAAACGATGGGCTATAACCCAACTTTTTGAAATTTTGATTTTTTTTCAATTCCTCAAAAACGATGAAAAACGGCGTGCTATAGTATGCCATACGATATGGGCTATAGCCCATGGTCAAAAATGATGAAAAACGAGGATAAAAAAAAAAAAACGATGGGCTATAACCCAACTTTTTGAAATTTTGATTTTTTTTCAATTCCTCAAAAACGATGAAAAACGGCGTGCTATAGTATACCATACGATATGGGCTATAGCCCATGGTCAAAAATGATGAAAAACGAGGATAATTTTTTTTTCAAAAATTCAAAAAACGATGGGCTATAACCCAACTTTTTGAAATTTTGAATTTTTTTCAAATCCTCAAAAATGATGAAAAACGGCGTGCTATAGTATGCCATATGATATGGGCTATAGCCCATGGTCAAAAATGATGAAAAACGAGGATAAAGAAAAATTCAAAAATTCAAAAAACGATGGGCTATAACCCAACTTTTTGAAATTTAGATTTTTTTTCAATTCCTCAAAAACGATGAAAAACGGCGTGCTATAGTATGCCATACGATATGGGCTATAGCCCATGGTCAAAAATGATAAAAAACGAGGATTTCTTTTTTTTCAAAAATTCAAAAAACGATGGGCTATAACCCAACTTTTTGAAATTTAGATTTTTTTTCAATTCCTCAAAAACGATGAAAAACGGCGTGCTATAGTATGCCATACGATATGGGCTATAGCCCATAGTCAAAAATGATAAAAAACGAGGATTTCTTTTTTTTCAAAAATTCAAAAAACGATGGGCTATAACCCAACTTTTTGAAATTTTGAATTTTTTTCAAATCCTCAAAAATGATGAAAAACGGCGTGCTATAGTATGCCATATGATATGGGCTATAGCCCATGGTCAAAATGATGAAAAACGAGGATAAAAAAAAATTCAAAAATTCAAAAAACGATGGGCTATAACCCAACTTTTTGAAATTTTGATTTTTTTTCAATTCCTCAAAAACGATGAAAAACGGCGTGCTATAGTATGCCATACAATATGGGCTATAGCCCATGGTCAAAAATGATGAAAAACGAGGATAATCTTTTTTTTTCAAAAATTCAAAAAACGATGGGCTATGACCCAACTTTTTTAAATTTTTTATTTTTTTCAAATCCTCAAAAATGATGAAAAACGGCGTGCTATAGTATGCCATACGATATGGGCTATAGCCCATGGTCAAAAATGATGAAAAACGAGGCTAAAAAATTAATTCAAAAATTCAAAAAACGATGGGCTATAACCCAACTTTTTGAAATTTAGATTTTTTTTCAATTCCTCAAAAACGATGAAAAACGGCGTGCTATAGTATACCATACGATATGGGCTATAGCCCATGGTCAAAAATGATGAAAAACGAGGATAATGTTTTATTTCAAAAATTCAAAAAACGATGGGCTATAACCCAACTTTTTGAAATTTTGATTTTTTTTCAATTCCTCAAAAACGATGAAAAACGGCGTGCTATAGTATGCCATACAATATGGGCTATAGCCCATGGTCAAAAATGATGAAAAACGAGGATAATTATTTTTTTTCAAAAATTCAAAAAACGATGGGCTATAACCCAACTTTTTGAAATTTACAATTTTTTTCAATTCCTCAAAAACGATGAAAAACGGCGTGCTATAGTATGCCATACGATATGGGCTATAGCCCATGGTCAAAAATGATGAAAAACGAGGATAAAAAAAAAAAAAAAAAAAAAAAAAAACGATGGGCTATAACCCAACTTTTTGAAATTTTGATTTTTTTTCAATTCCTCAAAAACGATGAAAAACGGCGTGCTATAGTATACCATACGATATGGGCTATAGCCCATGGTCAAAAATGATGAAAAACGAGGATAATTTTTTTTTTAAATTCAAAAAACGATGGGCTATAACCCAACTTTTTGAAATTTTGAATTTTTTTCAATTCCTCAAAAACTATGAAAAACGGCGTGCTATAGTATGCCATACGATATGGGCTATAGCCCATGGTCAAAAATGATGAAAAACGAGGATATATTTTTTTTTCAAAAATTCAAAAAACGATGGGCTATAACCCAACTTTTTGAAATTTTGATTTTTTTTTTCAATTCCTCAAAAACGATGAAAAACGGCGTGCTATAGTATGCCATACGATATGGGCTATAGCCCATGGTCAAAAATGATAAAAAACGAGGATTTCTTTTTTTTCAAAAATTCAAAAAACGATGGGCTATAACCCAACTTTTTGAAATTTAGATTTTTTTTCAATTCCTCAAAAACGATGAAAAACGGCGTGCTATAGTATGCCATACAATATGGGCTATAGCCCATGGTCAAAAATGATGAAAAACGAGGATAATCTTTTTTTTTCAAAAATTCAAAAAACGATGGGCTATGACCCAACTTTTTTAAAATTTTTATTTTTTTCAAATCCTCAAAAATGATGAAAAACGGCGTGCTATAGTATGCCATACGATATGGGCTATAGCCCATGGTCAAAAATGATGAAAAACGAGGCTAAAAAATTAATTCAAAAATTCAAAAAACGATGGGCTATAACCCAACTTTTTTAAATTTTGATTTTTTTTTTCAATTCCTCAAAAACGATGAAAAACGGCGTGCTATAGTATGCCATACGATATGGGCTATAGCCCATGGTCAAAAATGATGAAAAACGAGGATATATATATTTTTTTTTAATTCAAAAAACTATGGGCTAAAACCCAAATTTTTGAAATTTAGATTTTTTTTCAATTCCTCAAAAACGATGAAAAACGGCGTGCTATAGTATACCATACGATATGGGCTATAGCCCATGGTCAAAAATGATGAAAAACGAGGATAATCTTTTTTTTTTTTAAATTCAAAAAACGATGGGCTATAACCCAACTTTTTGAAATTTTGAATTTTTTTCAATTCCTCAAAAACGATGAAAAACGGCGTGCTATAGTATGCCATACGATATGGGCTATAGCCCATGGTCAAAAATGATGAAAAACGAGGATAATTGTTTTTTTTCAAAAATTCAAAAAACTATGGGCTATAACCCAACTTTTTGAAATTTAGATTTTTTTTCAATTCCTCAAAAACGATGAAAAACGGCGTGGTATAGTATACCATACGATATGGGCTATAGCCCATGGTCAAAAATGATGAAAAACGAGGATAATTTTTTTTTTCAAAAATTCAAAAAACGATGGGCTATAACCCAACTTTTTGAAATTTAGAATTTTTTTCAATTCCTCAAAAACGATGAAAAACGGCGTGCTATAGTATGCCATACGATATGGGCTATAGCCCATGGTCAAAAATGATGAAAAACGAGGATAATTTGTTTTTTCAAAAATTCAAAAAACGATGGGCTATAACCCAACTTTTTGAAATTTTGATTTTTTTTCAATTCCTCAAAAACGATGAAAAACGGCGTGCTATAGTATGCCATACAATATGGGCTATAGCCCATGGTCAAAAATGATGAAAAACGAGGATAATCTTTTTTTTTCAAAAATTCAAAAAACGATGGGCTATGACCCAACTTTTTTAAATTTTTTATTTTTTTCAAATCCTCAAAAATGATGAAAAACGGCGTGCTATAGTATGCCATACGATATGGGCTATAGCCCATGGTCAAAAATGATGAAAAACGAGGCTAAAAAATTAATTCAAAAATTCAAAAAACGATGGGCTATAACCCAACTTTTTTAAATTTTGATTTTTTTTTTCAATTCCTCAAAAACGATGAAAAACGGCGTGCTATAGTATGCCATACGATATGGGCTATAGCCCATGGTCAAAAATGATGAAAAACGAGGATATATATATATTTTTTTAATTCAAAAAACTATGGGCTAAAACCCACATTTTTGAAATTTAGATTTTTTTTCAATTCCTCAAAAACGATGAAAAACGGCGTGCTATAGTATACCATACGATATGGGCTATAGCCCATGGTCAAAAATGATGAAAAACGAGGATAATGTTTTATTTCAAAAATTCAAAAAACGATGGGCTATAACCCAACTTTTTGAAATTTTGATTTTTTTTCAATTCCTCAAAAACGATGAAAAACGGCGTGCTATAGTATGCCATACAATATGGGCTATAGCCCATGGTCAAAAATGATGAAAAACGAGGATAATTATTTTTTTTCAAAAATTCAAAAAACGATGGGCTATAACCCAACTTTTTGAAATTTACAATTTTTTTCAATTCCTCAAAAACGATGAAAAACGGCGTGCTATAGTATGCCATACGATATGGGCTATAGCCCATGGTCAAAAATGATGAAAAACGAGGATAAAAAAAAAAAAAAAAAAAAAAAAAAAACGATGGGCTATAACCCAACTTTTTGAAATTTTGATTTTTTTTCAATTCCTCAAAAACGATGAAAAACGGCGTGCTATAGTATACCATACGATATGGGCTATAGCCCATGGTCAAAAATGATGAAAAACGAGGATAATTTTTTTTTCAAAAATTCAAAAAACGATGGGCTATAACCCAACTTTTTGAAATTTTGATTTTTTTTCAATTCCTCAAAAACGATGAAAAACGGCGTGCTATAGTATGCCATACGATATGGGCTATAGCCCATGGTCAAAAATGATGAAAAACGAGGATAATTTGTTTTTTCAAAAATTCAAAAAACGATGGGCTATAACCCAACTTTTTGAAATTTTGAATTTTTTTCAAATCCTCAAAAATGATGAAAAACGGCGTGCTATAGTATGCCATATGATATGGGCTATAGCCCATGGTCAAAAATGATGAAAAACGAGGATAAAAAAAAATTCAAAAATTCAAAAAACGATGGGCTATAACCCAACTTTTTGAAATTTTGATTTTTTTTCAATTCCTCAAAAACGATGAAAAACGGCGTGCTATAGTATGCCATACAATATGGGCTATAGCCCATGGTCAAAAATGATGAAAAACGAGGATAATCTTTTTTTTTCAAAAATTCAAAAAACGATGGGCTATGACCCAACTTTTTTAAATTTTTTATTTTTTTCAAATCCTCAAAAATGATGAAAAACGGCGTGCTATAGTATGCCATACGATATGGGCTATAGCCCATGGTCAAAAATGATGAAAAACGAGGCTAAAAAATTAATTCAAAAATTCAAAAAACGATGGGCTATAACCCAACTTTTTTAAATTTTGATTTTTTTTTTCAATTCCTCAAAAACGATGAAAAACGGCGTGCTATAGTATGCCATACGATATGGGCTATAGCCCATGGTCAAAAATGATGAAAAACGAGGATATATATATTTTTTTTTAATTAAAAAAACTATGGGCTAAAACCCACATTTTTGAAATTTAGATTTTTTTTCAATTCCTCAAAAACGATGAAAAATGGCGTGCTATAGTATACCATACGATATGGGCTATAGCCCATGGTCAAAAATGATGAAAAACGAGGATAATGTTTTATTTCAAAAATTCAAAAAACGATGGGCTATAACCCAACTTTTTGAAATTTTGATTTTTTTTCAATTCCTCAAAAACGATGAAAAACGGCGTGCTATAGTATGCCATACAATATGGGCTATAGCCCATGGTCAAAAATGATGAAAAACGAGGATAATTATTTTTTTTTCAAAAATTCAAAAAACGATGGGCTATAACCCAACTTTTTGAAATTTAAATTTTTTTTCAATTCCTCAAAAACGATGAAAAACGGCGTGCTATAGTATGCCATACGATATGGGCTATAGCCCATGGTCAAAAATGATGAAAAACGAGGATAAAAAAAAAAAAAGAAAAAAAAAAAACGATGGGCTATAACCCAACTTTTTGAAATTTAGATTTTTTTTCAATTCCTCAAAAACGATGAAAAACGGCGTGCTATAGTATGCCATACGATATGGGCTATAGCCCATAGTCAAAAATGATAAAAAACGAGGATTTCTTTTTTTTCAAAAATTCAAAAAACGATGGGCTATAACCCAACTTTTTGAAATTTTGAATTTTTTTCAATTCCTCAAAAACGATGAAAAACGGCGTGCTATAGTATGCCATACGATATGGGCTATAGCCCATGGTCAAAAATGATGAAAAAAGAGGATAATTTTTTTTTTTCAAAAATTCAAAAAACGATGGGCTATAACCCAACTTTTTGAAATTTTTATTCTTTTTTTTCAATTCCTCAAAAACGATGAAAAACGGCGTGCTATAGTATACCATACGATATGGGCTAGAGCCCATGGTCAAAAATGATGAAAAACGAGGATAATCTTTTTTTTTTCAAAAATTCAAAAAACGATGGGCTATAACCCAACTTTTTGAAATTTTGAATTTTTTTCAATTCCTCAAAAACGATGAAAAACGGCGTGCTATAGTATGCCATACGATATGGGCTATAGCCCATGGTCAAAAATGATGAAAAACGAGGATAATGTTTTATTTCAAAAATTCAAAAAACGATGGGCTATAACCCAACTTTTTGAAATTTAGATTTTTTTTCAATTCCTCAAAAACGATGAAAAACGGCGTGCTATAGTATGCCATACAATATGGGCTATAGCCCATGGTCAAAAATGATGAAAAACGAGGATAAAAAAAAAAAAAAAAAAAAAAAAACGATGGGCTATAACCCAACTTTTTGAAATTTTGATTTTTTTTCAATTCCTCAAAAACGATGAAAAACGGCGTGCTATAGTATACCATACGATATGGGCTATAGCCCATGGTCAAAAATGATGAAAAACGAGGATAATTTTTTTTTCAAAAATTCAAAAAACGATGGGCTATAACCCAACTTTTTGAAATTTTGAATTTTTTTCAATTCCTCAAAAACTATGAAAAACGGCGTGCTATAGTATGCCATACGATATGGGCTATAGCCCATGGTCAAAAATGATGAAAAACGAGGATATATTTTTTTTTCAAAAATTCAAAAAACGATGGGCTATAACCCAACTTTTTGAAATTTTGATTTTTTTTTTCAATTCCTCAAAAACGATGAAAAACGGCGTGCTATAGTATGCCATACGATATGGGCTATAGCCCATGGTCAAAAATGATAAAAAACGAGGATTTCTTTTTTTTCAAAAATTCAAAAAACGATGGGCTATAACCCAACTTTTTGAAATTTAGATTTTTTTTCAATTCCTCAAAAACGATGAAAAACGGCGTGCTATAGTATGCCATACGATATGGGCTATAGCCCATAGTCAAAAATGATAAAAAACGAGGATTTCTTTTTTTTCAAAAATTCAAAAAACGATGGGCTATAACCCAACTTTTTGAAATTTTGAATTTTTTTCAATTCCTCAAAAACGATGAAAAACGGCGTGCTATAGTATGCCATACGATATGGGCTATAGCCCATGGTCAAAAATGATGAAAAAAGAGGATAATTTTTTTTTTTCAAAAATTCAAAAAACGATGGGCTATAACCCAACTTTTTGAAATTTTTATTCTTTTTTTTCAATTCCTCAAAAACGATGAAAAACGGCGTGCTATAGTATACCATACGATATGGGCTAGAGCCCATGGTCAAAAATGATGAAAAACGAGGATAATCTTTTTTTTTTCAAAAATTCAAAAAACGATGGGCTATAACCCAACTTTTTGAAATTTTGAATTTTTTTCAATTCCTCAAAAACGATGAAAAACGGCGTGCTATAGTATGCCATACGATATGGGCTATAGCCCATGGTCAAAAATGATGAAAAACGAGGATAATGTTTTATTTCAAAAATTCAAAAAACGATGGGCTATAACCCAACTTTTTGAAATTTAGATTTTTTTTCAATTCCTCAAAAACGATGAAAAATGGCGTGCTATAGTATGCCATACAATATGGGCTATAGCCCATGGTCAAAAATGATGAAAAACGAGGATAATTATTTTTTTTCAAAAATTCAAAAAACGATGGGCTATAACCCAACTTTTTGAAATTTACAATTTTTTTCAATTCCTCAAAAACGATGAAAAACGGCGTGCTATAGTATGCCATACGATATGGGCTATAGCCCATGGTCAAAAATGATGAAAAACGAGGATAAAAAAAAAAAAAAAAAAAAAAAAAACGATGGGCTATAACCCAACTTTTTGAAATTTTGATTTTTTTTCAATTCCTCAAAAACGATGAAAAACGGCGTGCTATAGTATACCATACGATATGGGCTATAGCCCATGGTCAAAAATGATGAAAAACGAGGATAATTTTTTTTTCAAAATTCAAAAAACGATGGGCTATAACCCAACTTTTTGAAATTTTGAATTTTTTTCAATTCCTCAAAAACTATGAAAAACGGCGTGCTATAGTATGCCATACGATATGGGCTATAGCCCATGGTCAAAAATGATGAAAAACGAGGATATATTTTTTTTTCAAAAATTCAAAAAACGATGGGCTATAACCCAACTTTTTGAAATTTTGATTTTTTTTTTCAATTCCTCAAAAACGATGAAAAACGGCGTGCTATAGTATGCCATACGATATGGGCTATAGCCCATGGTCAAAAATGATAAAAAACGAGGATTTTTTTTTTTTCAAAAATTCAAAAAACGATGGGCTATAACCCAACTTTTTGAAATTTAGATTTTTTTTCAATTCCTCAAAAACGATGAAAAACGGCGTGCTATAGTATGCCATACGATATGGGCTATAGCCCATAGTCAAAAATGATAAAAAACGAGGATTTCTTTTTTTTCAAAAATTCAAAAAACGATGGGCTATAACCCAACTTTTTGAAATTTTGAATTTTTTTCAATTCCTCAAAAACGATGAAAAACGGCGTGCTATAGTATGCCATACGATATGGGCTATAGCCCATGGTCAAAAATGATGAAAAAAGAGGATAATCTTTTTTTTTCAAAAATTCAAAAAACGATGGGCTATAACCCAACTTTTTGAAATTTTTATTCTTTTTTTTCAATTCCTCAAAAACGATGAAAAACGGCGTGCTATAGTATACCATACGATATGGGCTATAGCCCATGGTCAAAAATGATGAAAAACGAGGATAATCTCTTTTTTTTCAAAAATTCAAAAAACGATGGGCTATAACCCAACTTTTTGAAATTTTGAATTTTTTTCAATTCCTCAAAAACGATGAAAAACGGCGTGCTATAGTATGCCATACGATATGGGCTATAGCCCATGGTCAAAAATGATGAAAAACGAGGATAATGTTTTATTTCAAAAATTCAAAAAACGATGGGCTATAACCCAACTTTTTGAAATTTTGATTTTTTTTCAAATCCTCAAAAATGATGAAAAACGGCGTGCTATAGTATGCCATACGATATGGGCTATAGCCCATGGTCAAAAATGATGAAAAACGAGGATAAAAAAAAAAAAAAAAAAAAAAAAAAACGATGGGCTATAACCCAACTTTTTGAAATTTTGATTTTTTTTCAATTCCTCAAAAACGATGAAAAACGGCGTGCTATAGTATACCATACGATATGGGCTATAGCCCATGGTCAAAAATGATGAAAAACGAGGATAATTTTTTTTTCAAAAATTCAAAAAACGATGGGCTATAACCCAACTTTTTGAAATTTTGAATTTTTTTCAATTCCTCAAAAACTATGAAAAACGGCGTGCTATAGTATGCCATACGATATGGGCTATAGCCCATGGTCAAAAATGATGAAAAACGAGGATATATTTTTTTTTCAAAAATTCAAAAAACGATGGGCTATAACCCAACTTTTTGAAATTTTGATTTTTTTTTTCAATTCCTCAAAAACGATGAAAAACGGCGTGCTATAGTATGCCATACGATATGGGCTATAGCCCATGGTCAAAAATGATGAAAAAAGAGGATAATCTTTTTTTTTCAAAAATTCAAAAAACGATGGGCTATAACCCAACTTTTTGAAATTTTTATTCTTTTTTTTCAATTCCTCAAAAACGATGAAAAACGGCGTGCTATAGTATACCATACGATATGGGCTATAGCCCATGGTCAAAAATGATGAAAAACGAGGATAATCTTTTTTTTTTCAAAAATTCAAAAAACGATGGGCTATAACCCAACTTTTTGAAATTTTGAATTTTTTTCAATTCCTCAAAAACGATGAAAAACGGCGTGCTATAGTATGCCATACGATATGGGCTATAGCCCATGGTCAAAAATGATGAAAAACGAGGATAATGTTTTATTTCAAAAATTCAAAAAACGATGGGCTATAACCCAACTTTTTGAAATTTTGATTTTTTTTCAAATCCTCAAAAATGATGAAAAACGGCGTGCTATAGTATGCCATACGATATGGGCTATAGCCCATGGTCAAAAATGATGAAAAACGAGGATAATCTTTTTTTTTCAAAAATTCAAAAAACGATGGGCTATGACCCAACTTTTTTAAATTTTTTATTTTTTTCAAATCCTCAAAAATGATGAAAAACGGCGTGCTATAGTATGCCATACGATATGGGCTATAGCCCATGGTCAAAAATGATGAAAAACGAGGCTAAAAAATTAATTCAAAAATTCAAAAAACGATGGGCTATAACCCAACTTTTTTAAATTTTGATTTTTTTTTTCAATTCCTCAAAAACGATGAAAAACGGCGTGCTATAGTATGCCATACGATATGGGCTATAGCCCATGGTCAAAAATGATGAAAAACGAGGATATATATATTTTTTTTTAATTCAAAAAACTATGGGCTAAAACCCAAATTTTTGAAATTTAGATTTTTTTTCAATTCCTCAAAAACGATGAAAAACGGCGTGCTATAGTATACCATACGATATGGGCTATAGCCCATGGTCAAAAATGATGAAAAACGAGGATAATCTTTTTTTTTTCAAAAATTCAAAAAACGATGGGCTATAACCCAACTTTTTGAAATTTTGAATTTTTTTCAATTCCTCAAAAACGATGAAAAACGGCGTGCTATAGTATGCCATACGATATGGGCTATAGCCCATGGTCAAAAATGATGAAAAACGAGGATAATGTTTTATTTCAAAAATTCAAAAAACGATGGGCTATAACCCAACTTTTTGAAATTTTGATTTTTTTTCAAATCCTCAAAAATGATGAAAAACGGCGTGCTATAGTATGCCATACGATATGGGCTATAGCCCATGGTCAAAAATGATGAAAAACGAGGATAATCTTTTTTTTTCAAAAATTCAAAAAACGATGGGCTATGACCCAACTTTTTTAAATTTTTTATTTTTTTCAAATCCTCAAAAATGATGAAAAACGGCGTGCTATAGTATGCCATACGATATGGGCTATAGCCCATGGTCAAAAATGATGAAAAACGAGGCTAAAAAAATAATTCAAAAATTCAAAAAACGATGGGCTATAACCCAACTTTTTTAAATTTTGATTTTTTTTTTCAATTCCTCAAAAACGATGAAAAACGGCGTGCTATAGTATGCCATACGATATGGGCTATAGCCCATGGTCAAAAATGATGAAAAACGAGGATATATATATTTTTTTTTAATTCAAAAAACTATGGGCTAAAACCCAAATTTTTGAAATTTAGATTTTTTTTCAATTCCTCAAAAACGATGAAAAACGGCGTGCTATAGTATACCATACGATATGGGCTATAGCCCATGGTCAAAAATGATGAAAAACGAGGATAATCTTTTTTTTTTTTTTTAATTCAAAAAACGATGGGCTATAACCCAACTTTTTGAAATTTTGAATTTTTTTCAATTCCTCAAAAACGATGAAAAACGGCGTGCTATAGTATGCCATACGATATGGGCTATAGCCCATGGTCAAAAATGATGAAAAACGAGGATAATGTTTTATTTCAAAAATTCAAAAAACGATGGGCTATAACCCAACTTTTTGAAATTTTGATTTTTTTTCAAATCCTCAAAAATGATGAAAAACGGCGTGCTATAGTATGCCATATGATATGGGCTATAGCCCATGGTCAAAAATGATGAAAAACGAGGATAAAAAAAAATTAAAAAATTCAAAAAACGATGGGCTATAACCCAACTTTTTGAAATTTTGATTTTTTTTCAATTCCTCAAAAACGATGAAAAACGGCGTGCTATAGTATGCCATACAATATGGGCTATAGCCCATGGTCAAAAATGATGAAAAACGAGGATAATCTTTTTTTTTCAAAAATTCAAAAAACGATGGGCTATGACCCAACTTTTTTAAATTTTTTATTTTTTTCAAATCCTCAAAAATGATGAAAAACGGCGTGCTATAGTATGCCATACGATATGGGCTATAGCCCATGGTCAAAAATGATGAAAAACGAGGCTAAAAAATTAATTCAAAAATTCAAAAAACGATGGGCTATAACCCAACTTTTTTAAATTTTGATTTTTTTTTTCAATTCCTCAAAAACGATGAAAAACGGCGTGCTATAGTATGCCATACGATATGGGCTATAGCCCATGGTCAAAAATGATGAAAAACGAGGATATATATTTTTTTTTTAATTCAAAAAACTATGGGCTAAAACCCAAATTTTTGAAATTTAGATTTTTTTTCAATTCCTCAAAAACGATGAAAAACGGCGTGCTATAGTATACCATACGATATGGGCTATAGCCCATGGTCAAAAATGATGAAAAACGAGGATAATCTTTTTTTTTTCAAAAATTCAAAAAACGATGGGCTATAACCCAACTTTTTGAAATTTTGATTTTTTTTCAATTCCTCAAAAACGATGAAAAACGGCGTGCTATAGTATGCCATACGATATGGGCTATAGCCCATGGTCAAAAATGATGAAAAACGAGGATAATGTTTTATTTCAAAAATTCAAAAAACGATGGGCTATAACCCAACTTTTTGAAATTTTGATTTTTTTTCAAATCCTCAAAAATGATGAAAAACGGCGTGCTATAGTATGCCATATGATATGGGCTATAGCCCATGGTCAAAAATGATGAAAAACGAGGATAAAAAAAAATTCAAAAATTCAAAAAACGATGGGCTATAACCCAACTTTTTGAAATTTACAATTTTTTTCAATTCCTCAAAAACGATGAAAAACGGCGTGCTATAGTATGCCATACGATATGGGCTATAGCCCATGGTCAAAAATGATGAAAAACGAGGATAAAAAAAAAAAAAAAAAAAAAAAAAACGATGGGCTATAACCCAACTTTTTGAAATTTTGATTTTTTTTTCAATTCCTCAAAAACTATGAAAAACGGCGTGCTATAGTATACCATACGATATGGGCTATAGCCCATGGTCAAAAATGATGAAAAACGAGGATAATTTCTTTTTCAAAAATTCAAAAAACGATGGGCTATAACCCAACTTTTTGAAATTTTGAATTTTTTTCAATTCCTCAAAAACTATGAAAAACGGCGTGCTATAGTATGCCATACGATATGGGCTATAGCCCATGGTCAAAAATGATGAAAAACGAGGATATATATATTTTTTTTTAATTCAAAAAACTATGGGCTAAAACCCAAATTTTTGAAATTTAGATTTTTTTTCAATTCCTCAAAAACGATGAAAAACGGCGTGCTATAGTATACCATACGATATGGGCTATAGCCCATGGTCAAAAATGATGAAAAACGAGGATAATCTTTTTTTTTTCAAAAATTCAAAAAACGATGGGCTATAACCCAACTTTTTGAAATTTTGATTTTTTTTCAATTCCTCAAAAACGATGAAAAACGGCGTGCTATAGTATGCCATACGATATGGGCTATAGCCCATGGTCAAAAATGATGAAAAACGAGGATAATGTTTTATTTCAAAAATTCAAAAAACGATGGGCTATAACCCAACTTTTTGAAATTTTGATTTTTTTTCAAATCCTCAAAAATGATGAAAAACGGCGTGCTATAGTATGCCATACGATATGGGCTATAGCCCATGGTCAAAAATGATGAAAAACGAGGATAATCTTTTTTTTTCAAAAATTCAAAAAACGATGGGCTATGACCCAACTTTTTTAAATTTTTTATTTTTTTCAAATCCTCAAAAATGATGAAAAACGGCGTGCTATAGTATGCCATACGATATGGGCTATAGCCCATGGTCAAAAATGATGAAAAACGAGGCTAAAAAAATAATTCAAAAATTCAAAAAACGATGGGCTATAACCCAACTTTTTTAAATTTTGATTTTTTTTTTCAATTCCTCAAAAACGATGAAAAACGGCGTGCTATAGTATACCATACGATATGGGCTATAGCCCATGGTCAAAAATGATGAAAAACGAGGATAATCTTTTTTTTTTCAAAAATTCAAAAAACGATGGGCTATAACCCAACTTTTTGAAATTTTGATTTTTTTTCAATTCCTCAAAAACGATGAAAAACGGCGTGCTATAGTATGCCATACGATATGGGCTATAGCCCATGGTCAAAAATGATGAAAAACGAGGATAATGTTTTATTTCAAAAATTCAAAAAACGATGGGCTATAACCCAACTTTTTGAAATTTTGATTTTTTTTCAAATCCTCAAAAATGATGAAAAACGGCGTGCTATAGTATGCCATATGATATGGGCTATAGCCCATGGTCAAAAATGATGAAAAACGAGGATAAAAAAAAATTCAAAAATTCAAAAAACGATGGGCTATAACCCAACTTTTTGAAATTTACAATTTTTTTCAATTCCTCAAAAACGATGAAAAACGGCGTGCTATAGTATGCCATACGATATGGGCTATAGCCCATGGTCAAAAATGATGAAAAACGAGGATAAAAAAAAAAAAAAAAAAAAAAAAACGATGGGCTATAACCCAACTTTTTGAAATTTTGATTTTTTTTTCAATTCCTCAAAAACGATGAAAAACGGCGTGCTATAGTATACCATACGATATGGGCTATAGCCCATGGTCAAAAATGATGAAAAACGAGGATAATTTTTTTTTCAAAAATTCAAAAAACGATGGGCTATAACCCAACTTTTTGAAATTTTGAATTTTTTTCAATTCCTCAAAAACTATGAAAAACGGCGTGCTATAGTATGCCATACGATATGGGCTATAGCCCATGGTCAAAAATGATGAAAAACGAGGATATATTTTTTTTTCAAAAATTCAAAAAACTATGGGCTATAACCCAACTTTTTTAAATTTTAATTTTTTTTCAAATCCTCAAAAATGATGAAAAACGGCGTGCTATAGTATGCCATACGATATGGGCTATAGCCCATGGTCAAAAATGATGAAAAACGAGGCTAAAAAATTAATTCAAAAATTCAAAAAACGATGGGCTATAACCCAGCTTTTTTAAATTTTGATTTTTTTTTTCAATTCCTCAAAAACGATGAAAAACGGCGTGCTATAGTATGCCATACGATATGGGCTATAGCCCATGGTCAAAAATGATGAAAAACGAGGATAATTGTTTTTTTTTCAAAAATTCAAAAAACTATGGGCTATAACCCAACTTTTTGAAATTTAGATTTTTTTTCAATTCCTCAAAAACGATGAAAAACGGCGTGCTATAGTATACCATACGATATGGGCTATAGCCCATGGTCAAAAATGATGAAAAACGAGGATAATTTTTTTTTTCAAAAATTCAAAAAACGATGGGCTATAACCCAACTTTTTGAAATTTAGAATTTTTTTCAATTCCTCAAAAACGATGAAAAACGGCGTGCTATAGTATGCCATACGATATGGGCTATAGCCCATGGTCAAAAATGATGAAAAACGAGGATAATTTGTTTTTTCAAAAATTCAAAAAACGATGGGCTATAACCCAACTTTTTGAAATTTTTTTTTTTTTTTCCAATCCTCAAAAACGATGAAAAATGGCGTGCTATAGTATGCCATATGATATGGGCTATAGCCCATGGTCAAAAATGATGAAAAACGAGGATATTTTTTTTTTCAAAAATTCAAAAAACGATGGGCTATAACCCAACTTTTTTAAATTTTAATTTTTTTTCAAATCCTCAAAAATGATGAAAAACGGCGTGCTATAGTATGCCATACGATATGGGCTATAGCCCATGGTCAAAAATGATGAAAAACGAGGCTAAAAAATTAATTCAAAAATTCAAAAAACGATGGGCTATAACCCAACTTTTTTAAATTTAGATTTTTTTTTTCAATTCCTCAAAAACGATGAAAAACGGCGTGCTATAGTATGCCATACGATATGGGCTATAGCCCATGGTCAAAAATGATGAAAAACGAGGATAATTGTTTTTTTTCAAAAATTCAAAAAACTAAGGGCTATAACCCAACTTTTTGAAATTTAGATTTTTTTTCAATTCCTCAAAAACGATGAAAAACGGCGTGCTATAGTATACCATACGATATGGGCTATAGCCCATGGTCAAAAATGATGAAAAACGAGGATAATTTTTTTTTCAAAAATTCAAAAAACGATGGGCTATAACCCAACTTTTTGAAATTTAGAATTTTTTTCAATTCCTCAAAAACGATGAAAAACGGCGTGCTATAGTATGCCATACGATATGGGCTATAGCCCATGGTCAAAAATGATGAAAAACGAGGATAATTTGTTTTTTCAAAAATTCAAAAAACGATGGGCTATAACCCAACTTTTTGAAATTTAGATTTTTTTTCAATTCCTCAAAAACGATGAAAAACGGCGTGCTATAGTATACCATACGATATGGGCTATAGCCCATGGTCAAAAATGATGAAAAACGAGGATAATCTTTTTTTTTTCAAAAATTCAAAAAACGATGGGCTATAACCCAACTTTTTGAAATTTTGAATTTTTTTCAATTCCTCAAAAACGATGAAAAACGGCGTGCTATAGTATGCCATACGATATGGGCTATAGCCCATGGTCAAAAATGATGAAAAACGAGGATAATGTTTTATTTCAAAAATTCAAAAAACGATGGGCTATAACCCAACTTTTTGAAATTTTGATTTTTTTTCAAATCCTCAAAAATGATGAAAAACGGCGTGCTATAGTATGCCATATGATATGGGCTATAGCCCATGGTCAAAAATGATGAAAAACGAGGATAAAAAAAAATTCAAAAATTCAAAAAACGATGGGCTATAACCCAACTTTTTTAAATTTTGATTTTCTTTTTCAATTCCTCAAAAACGATGAAAAACGGCGTGCTATAGTATGCCATACGATATGGGCTATAGCCCATGGTCAAAAATGATGAAAAACGAGGATAATTGTTTTTTTTCAAAAATTCAAAAAACTATGGGCTATAACCCAACTTTTTGAAATTTAGAATTTTTTTCAATTCCTCAAAAACGATGAAAAACGGCGTGCTATAGTATGCCATACGATATGGGCTATAGCCCATGGTCAAAAATGATGAAAAACGAGGATAATTTGTTTTTTCAAAAATTCAAAAAACGATGGGCTATAACCCAACTTTTTGAAATTTAGATTTTTTTTCAATTCCTCAAAAACGATGAAAAACGGCGTGCTATAGTATACCATACGATATGGGCTATAGCCCATGGTCAAAAATGATGAAAAACGAGGATAATCTTTTTTTTTTCAAAAATTCAAAAAACGATGGGCTATAACCCAACTTTTTGAAATTTTGAATTTTTTTCAATTCCTCAAAAACGATGAAAAACGGCGTGCTATAGTATGCCATACGATATGGGCTATAGCCCATGGTCAAAAATGATGAAAAACGAGGATAATGTTTTATTTCAAAAATTCAAAAAACGATGGGCTATAACCCAACTTTTTGAAATTTTGATTTTTTTTCAAATCCTCAAAAATGATGAAAAACGGCGTGCTATAGTATGCCATATGATATGGGCTATAGCCCATGGTCAAAAATGATGAAAAACGAGGATAAAAAAAAATTCAAAAATTCAAAAAACGATGGGCTATAACCCAACTTTTTGAAATTTACAATTTTTTTCAATTCCTCAAAAACGATGAAAAACGGCGTGCTATAGTATACCATACGATATGGGCTATAGCCCATGGTCAAAAATGATGAAAAACGAGGATAATTTTTTTTTTTCAAAAATTCAAAAAACGATGGGCTATAACCCAACTTTTTGAAATTTAGAATTTTTTTCAATTCCTCAAAAACGATGAAAAACGGCGTGCTATAGTATGCCATACGATATGGGCTATAGCCCATGGTCAAAAATGATGAAAAACGAGGATAATTTGTTTTTTCAAAAATTCAAAAAACGATGGGCTATAACCCAACTTTTTGAATTTTTTTTTTTTTTTTCCAATCCTCAAAAACGATGAAAAATGGCGTGCTATAGTATGCCATATGATATGGGCTATAGCCCATGGTCAAAAATGATGAAAAACGAGGATATTTTTTTTTTTCAAAAATTCAAAAAACGATGGGCTATAACCCAACTTTTTTAAATTTTAATTTTTTTTCAAATCCTCAAAAATGATGAAAAACGGCGTGCTATAGTATGCCATACGATATGGGCTATAGCCCATGGTCAAAAATGATGAAAAACGAGGCTAAAAAATTAATTCAAAAATTCAAAAAACGATGGGCTATAACCCAACTTTTTTAAAATTTGATTTTTTTTTTCAATTCCTCAAAAACGATGAAAAACGGCGTGCTATAGTATGCCATACGATATGGGCTATAGCCCATGGTCAAAAATGATGAAAAACGAGGATAATTGTTTTTTTTCAAAAATTCAAAAAACTATGGGCTATAACCCAACTTTTTGAAATTTAGATTTTTTTTCAATTCCTCAAAAACGATGAAAAACGGCGTGCTATAGTATACCATACGATATGGGCTATAGCCCATGGTCAAAAATGATGAAAAACGAGGATAATTTTTTTTTTCAAAAATTCAAAAAACGATGGGCTATAACCCAACTTTTTGAAATTTAGAATTTTTTTCAATTCCTCAAAAACGATGAAAAACGGCGTGCTATAGTATGCCATACGATATGGGCTATAGCCCATGGTCAAAAATGATGAAAAACGAGGATAATTTGTTTTTTCAAAAATTCAAAAAACGATGGGCTATAACCCAACTTTAAAAAAAAAAAAAAAAAAAAAAATCCAATCCTCAAAAACGATGAAAAATGGCGTGCTATAGTATGCCATATGATATGGGCTATAGCCCATGGTCAAAAATGATGAAAAACGAGGATAATTTTTTTTTTCAAAAATTCAAAAAACGATGGGCTATAACCCAACTTTTTGAAATTTTGATTTTTTTTAAATTCCTCAAAAACGATGAGAAACGGCGTGCTATAGTATGCCATACGATATGGGCTATAGCCCATGGTCAAAAATGATGAAAAACGAGGATAATAATTTTTTTTCAAAAATTCAAAAAACGATGGGCTATAACCCAACTTTTTTAAATTTAATTTTTTTTTCAAATCCTCAAAAATGATGAAAAACAGCGTGCTATAATATGCCATACGATATGGGCTATAGCCCATGGTCAAAAATGATGAAAAACGAGGCAAAAAAATGTATTCAAAAAACGATGGGCTATAACCCAACTTTTTTAAATTTTGATTTTTTTTTTCAATTCCTCAAAAACGATGAAAAACGGCGTGCTATAGTATGCCATACGATATGGGCTATAGCCCATTGTCAAAAATGATGAAAAACGAGGATAATTTTTTTTTTCAAAAATTCAAAAAACTATGGGCTATAACCCAACTTTTTGAAATTTAGATTTTTTTTCAATTCCTCAAAAACGATGAAAAACGGCGTGCTATAGTTTGCCATACGATATGGGCTATAGCCCATGGTCAAAAATGATGAAAAACGAGGATAATTTTTTTTTTCAAAAATTCAAAAAACTATGGGCTATAACCCAACTTTTTGAAATTTAGATTTTTTTTCAATTCCTCAAAAACGATGAAAAACGGCGTGCTATAGTTTGCCATACGATATGGGCTATAGCCCATGGTCAAAAATGATGAAAAACGAGGATAATTTTTTTTTTCAAAAATTCAAAAAACGATGGGCTATAACCCAACTTTTTGAAATTTAGATTTTTTTTCAATTCCTCAAAAACGATGAAAAACTGTGTGCTATAGTATGCCATACGATATGGGCTATAGCCCATGGTCAAAAATGATGAAAAACGAGGATAATGTTTTTTTTCAAAAATTCAAAAAATGATGGGCTATAACCCAACTTTTTGAAATTTTGATATTTTTTCAATTCCTCAAAAATGATGAAAAACGGCGTGCTATAGTATGCCATATGATATGGGCTATAGCCCATGGTCAAAAATGATGAAAAACGAGGATAATTTTTTTTTTCAAAAATTCAAAAAACGATGGGCTATAACCCAACTTTTTGAAATTTTGAATTTTTTTAAATTCCTCAAAAACGATGAGAAACGGCGTGCTATAGTATGCCATACGATATGGGCTATAGCCCATGGTCAAAAATGATGAAAAACGAGGATAATCATTTTTTTTCAAAAATTCAAAAAACGATGGGCTATAACCCAACTTTTTTAAATTTTAATTTTTTTTCAAATCCTCAAAAATGATGAAAAACAGCGTGCTATAATATGCCATACGATATGGGCTATAGCCCATGGTCAAAAATTATGAAAAACGAGGCAAAAAAATGTATTCAAAAATTCAAAAAACGATGGGCTATAACCCAACTTTTTTAAATTTTGATTTTTTTTTTCAATTCCTCAAAAACGATGAAAAACGGCGTGCTATAGTATGCCATACGATATGGGCTATAGCCCATTGTCAAAAATGATGAAAAACGAGGATAATTTTTTTTTTCAAAAATTCAAAAAACTATGGGCTATAACCCAACTTTTTGAAATTTAGATTTTTTTTTCAATTCCTCAAAAACGATGAAAAACGGCGTGCTATAGTTTGCCATACGATATGGGCTATAGCCCATGGTCAAAAATGATGAAAAACGAGGATAATTTTTTTTTTCAAAAATTCAAAAAAATATGGGCTATAACCCAACTTTTTGAAATTTAGATTTTTTTTCAATTCCTCAAAAACGATGAAAAACGGCGTGCTATAGTTTGCCATACGATATGGGCTATAGCCCATGGTCAAAAATGATGAAAAACGAGGATAATTTTTTTTTTCAAAAATTCAAAAAACGATGGGCTATAACCCAACTTTTTGAAATTTTGATTTTTTTTCAATTCCTCAAAAACGATGAAAAACTGTGTGCTATAGTATGCCATACGATATGGGCTATAGCCCATGGTCAAAAATGATGAAAAACGAGGATAATGTTTTTTTTCAAAAATTCAAAAAATGATGGGCTATAACCCAACTTTTTGAAATTTTGATATTTTTTCAATTCCTCAAAAATGATGAAAAACGGCGTGCTATAGTATGCCATATGATATGGGCTATAGCCCATGGTCAAAAATGATGAAAAACGAGGATAATTCTTTTTTTCAAAAATTCAAAAAACGATGGGCTATAACCCAACTTTTTGAAATTTTGAATTTTTTTAAATTCCTCAAAAACGATGAGAAACGGCGTGCTATAGTATGCCATACGATATGGGCTATAGCCCATGGTCAAAAATGATGAAAAACGAGGATAATCATTTTTTTTCAAAAATTCAAAAAACGATGGGCTATAACCCAACTTTTTTAAATTTAATTTTTTTTTCAAATCCTCAAAAATGATGAAAAACAGCGTGCTATAATATGCCATACGATATGGGCTATAGCCCATGGTCAAAAATGATGAAAAACGAGGCAAAAAAATGTATTCAAAAATTCAAAAAACGATGGGCTATAACCCAACTTTTTTAAATTTTGATTTTTTTTTTCAATTCCTCAAAAACGATGAAAAACGGCGTGCTATAGTATGCCATACGATATGGGCTATAGCCCATGGTCAAAAATGATGAAAAACGAGGATAATGTTTTATTTCAAAAATTCAAAAAACGATGGGCTATAACCCAACTTTTTGAAATTTTGATTTTTTTTCAAATCCTCAAAAATGATGAAAAACGGCGTGCTATAGTATGCCATACGATATGGGCTATAGCCCATGGTCAAAAATGATGAAAAACGAGGATAATGTTTTTTTTCAAAAATTCAAAAAACGATGGGGTATAACCCAACTTTTTGAAATTTTGATTTTTTTTCAAATCCTCAAAAATGATGAAAAACGGCGTGCTATAGTATGCCATATGATATGGGCTATAGCCCATGGTCAAAAATGATGAAAAACGAGGATAAAAAAAAATATCAAAAATTCAAAAAACGATGGGCTATAACCCAACTTTTAGAATTTTTGAATTTTTTTAAATTCCTCAAAAACGATGAAAAACGGCGTGCTATAGTATGCCATACGATATGGGCTATAGCCCATGGTCAAAAATGATGAAAAACGAGGATAATGTTTTTTTTCAAAAATTCAAAAAATGATGGGCTATAACCCAACTTTTTGAAATTTTGATATTTTTTCAATTCCTCAAAAATGATGAAAAACGGCGTGCTATAGTATGCCATATGATATGGGCTATAGCCCATGGTCAAAAATGATGAAAAACGAGGATAATTTTTTTTTTCAAAAATTCAAAAAACGATGGGCTATAACCCAACTTTTTGAAATTTTGAATTTTTTTAAATTCCTCAAAAACGATGAGAAACGGCGTGCTATAGTATGCCATACGATATGGGCTATAGCCCATGGTCAAAAATGATGAAAAACGAGGATAATCATTTTTTTTCAAAAATTCAAAAAACGATGGGCTATAACCCAACTTTTTTAAATTTTAAATTTTTTTCAAATCCTCAAAAATGATGAAAAACAGCGTGCTATAATATGCCATACGATATGGGCTATAGCCCATGGTCAAAAATGATGAAAAACGAGGCAAAAAAATGTATTCAAAAATTCAAAAAACGATGGGCTATAACCCAACTTTTTTAAATTTTGATTTTTTTTTTCAATTCCTCAAAAACGATGAAAAACGGCGTGCTATAGTATGCCATACGATATGGGCTATAGCCCATGGTCAAAAATGATGAAAAACGAGGATAATGTTTTATTTCAAAAATTCAAAAAACGATGGGCTATAACCCAACTTTTTGAAATTTTGATTTTTTTTCAAATCCTCAAAAATGATGAAAAACGGCGTGCTATAGTATGCCATACGATATGGGCTATAGCCCATGGTCAAAAATGATGAAAAACGAGGATAATGTTTTTTTTCAAAAATTCAAAAAACGATGGGGTATAACCCAACTTTTTGAAATTTTGATTTTTTTTCAAATCCTCAAAAATGATGAAAAACGGCGTGCTATAGTATGCCATATGATATGGGCTATAGCCCATGGTCAAAAATGATGAAAAACGAGGATAAAAAAAAATATCAAAAATTCAAAAAACGATGGGCTATAACCCAACTTTTTGAATTTTTGAATTTTTTTAAATTCCTCAAAAACGATGAAAAACGGCGTGCTATAGTATGCCATACAATATGGGCTATAGCCCATGGTCAAAAATGATGAAAAACGAGGATAAAAATAAAAATAAAAATAAAAAAAACGATGGGCTATAACATATGATATGGGCTATAGCCCATGGTCAAAAATGATGAAAAACGAGGATAATTTTTTTTTTCAAAAATTCAAAAAACGATGGGCTATAACCCAACTTTTTGAAATTTTATTTTTTTTTCAAATCCTCAAAAATGATGAAAAACAGCGTGCTATAATATGCCATACGATATGGGCTATAGCCCATGGTCAAAAATGATGAAAAACGAGGCAAAAAAATGTATTCAAAAATTCAAAAAACGATGGGCTATAACCCAACTTTTTTAAATTTTGATTTTTTTTTTCAATTCCTCAAAAACGATGAAAAACGGCGTGCTATAGTATGCCATACGATATGGGCTATAGCCCATGGTCAAAAATGATGAAAAACGAGGATAATGTTTTATTTCAAAAATTCAAAAAACGATGGGCTATAACCCAACTTTTTGAAATTTTGATTTTTTTTCAAATCCTCAAAAATGATGAAAAACGGCGTGCTATAGTATGCCATACGATATGGGCTATAGCCCATGGTCAAAAATGATGAAAAACGAGGATAATGTTTTTTTTCAAAAATTCAAAAAACGATGGGGTATAACCCAACTTTTTGAAATTTTGATTTTTTTTCAAATCCTCAAAAATGATGAAAAACGGCGTGCTATAGTATGCCATATGATATGGGCTATAGCCCATGGTCAAAAATGATGAAAAACGAGGATAAAAAAAAATATCAAAAATTCAAAAAACGATGGGCTATAACCCAACTTTTAGAATTTTTGAATTTTTTTAAATTCCTCAAAAACGATGAAAAACGGCGTGCTATAGTATGCCATACGATATGGGCTATAGCCCATGGTCAAAAATGATGAAAAACGAGGATAATGTTTTTTTTCAAAAATTCAAAAAATGATGGGCTATAACCCAACTTTTTGAAATTTTGATATTTTTTCAATTCCTCAAAAATGATGAAAAACGGCGTGCTATAGTATGCCATATGATATGGGCTATAGCCCATGGTCAAAAATGATGAAAAACGAGGATCATTTTTTTTTTCAAAAATTCAAAAAACGATGGGCTATAACCCAACTTTTTGAAATTTTGAATTTTTTTAAATTCCTCAAAAACGATGAGAAACGGCGTGCTATAGTATGCCATACGATATGGGCTATAGCCCATGGTCAAAAATGATGAAAAACGAGGATAATCATTTTTTTTCAAAAATTCAAAAAACGATGGGCTATAACCCAACTTTTTTAAATTTAATTTTTTTTTCAAATCCTCAAAAATGATGAAAAACAGCGTGCTATAATATGCCATACGATATGGGCTATAGCCCATGGTCAAAAATGATGAAAAACGAGGCAAAAAAATGTATTCAAAAATTCAAAAAACGATGGGCTATAACCCAACTTTTTTAAATTTTGATTTTTTTTTTCAATTCCTCAAAAACGATGAAAAACGGCGTGCTATAGTATGCCATACGATATGGGCTATAGCCCATGGTCAAAAATGATGAAAAACGAGGATAATGTTTTATTTCAAAAATTCAAAAAACGATGGGCTATAACCCAACTTTTTGAAATTTTGATTTTTTTTCAAATCCTCAAAAATGATGAAAAACGGCGTGCTATAGTATGCCATACGATATGGGCTATAGCCCATGGTCAAAAATGATGAAAAACGAGGATAATGTTTTTTTTCAAAAATTCAAAAAACGATGGGGTATAACCCAACTTTTTGAAATTTTGATTTTTTTTCAAATCCTCAAAAATGATGAAAAACGGCGTGCTATAGTATGCCATATGATATGGGCTATAGCCCATGGTCAAAAATGATGAAAAACGAGGATAAAAAAAAATATCAAAAATTCAAAAAACGATGGGCTATAACCCAACTTTTTGAATTTTTGAATTTTTTTAAATTCCTCAAAAACGATGAAAAACGGCGTGCTATAGTATGCCATACGATATGGGCTATAGCCCATGGTCAAAAATGATGAAAAACGAGGATAAAAATAAAAATAAAAATAAAAAAAACGATGGGCTATAACCCAACTTTTTGAAATTTAGAATTTTTTTCAATTCCTCAAAAACGATGAAAAACGGCGTGCTATAGTATGCCATACGATATGGGCTATAGCCCATGGTCAAAAATGATAAAAAACTAGGATATTTTTTTTTTCAAAAATTCAAAAAACGATGGGCTATAACCCAACTTTTTGAAATTTTGATTTCTTTTCAATTCCTCAAAAACGATGAAAAATGGCGTGCTATAGTATGCCATACGATATGGGCTATAGCCCATGGTCAAAAATGATGAAAAACGAGGATAAAAATAAAAATAAAAATAAAAAAAACGATGGGCTATAACCCAACTTTTTGAAATTTAGAATTTTTTTCAATTCCTCAAAAACGATGAAAAACGGCGTGCTATAGTATGCCATACGATATGGGCTATAGCCCATGGTCAAAAATGATAAAAAACGAGGATTTATGTTTTTTCAAAAATTCAAAAAACGATGGGCTATAACCCAACTTTTTGAAATTTTGATTTTTTTTCAATTCCTCAAAAACGATGAAAAACGGCGTGCTATAGTATGCCATACGATATGGGCTATAGCCCATGGTCAAAAATGATAAAAAACGAGGATTTATGTTTTTTCAAAAATTCAAAAAACGATGGGCTATAACCCAACTTTTTGAAATTTTGATTTTTTTTCAATTCCTCAAAAACGATGAAAAACGGCGTGCTATAGTATGCCATACGATATGGGCTATAGCCCATGGTCAAAAATGATGAAAAAAGAGGATAATTTTTTTTTTCAAAAATTCAAAAAACGATGGGCTATAACCCAACTTTTTGAAATTTTGATTCTTTTTTTTCAATTCCTCAAAAACGATGAAAAATGGCGTGCTATAGTATGCCATACGATATGGGCTATAGCCCATGGTCAAAAATGATGAAAAACGAGGATAATTTTTTTTTTCAAAAATTCAAAAAACGATGGGCTATAACCCAACTTTTTGAAATTTTGATTTTTTTTCAATTCCTCAAAAACGATGAAAAACTGTGTGCTATAGTATGCCATACGATATGGGCTATAGCCCATGGTCAAAAATGATGAAAAACGAGGATAATGTTTTTTTTTCAAAAATTCAAAAAACGATGGGCTATAACCCAACTTTTTGAAATTTTGAACTTTATTTCAATTCCTCAAAAACGATGAGAAACGGCGTGCTATAGTATGCCATATGATATGGGCTATAGCCCATGGTCAAAAATGATGAAAAACGAGGATATTTTTTTTTTTCAAAAATTCAAAAAACGATGGGCTATAACCCAACTTTTTGAAATTTTGAATTTTTTTAAATTCCTCAAAAACGATGAGAAACGGCGTGCTATAGTATGCCATACGATATGGGCTATAGCCCATGGTCAAAAATGATGAAAAACGAGGATAATCATTTTTTTTCAAAAATTCAAAAAACGATGGGCTATAACCCAACTTTTTTAAATTTTAATTTTTTTTCAAATCCTCAAAAATGATGAAAAACAGCGTGCTATAATATGCCATACGATATGGGCTATAGCCCATGGTCAAAAATGATGAAAAACTAGGCAAAAAAATGTATTCAAAAATTCAAAAAACGATGGGCTATAACCCAACTTTTTTAAATTTTGATTTTTTTTTTTCAATTCCTCAAAAACGATGAAAAACGGCGTGCTATAGTATGCCATACGATATGGGCTATAGCCCATTGTCAAAAATGATGAAAAACGAGGATAATTTTTTTTTTCAAAAATTCAAAAAACTATGGGCTATAACCCAACTTTTTGAAATTTAGATTTTTTTTCAATTCCTCAAAAACGATGAAAAACGGCGTGCTATAGTTTGCCATACGATATGGGCTATAGCCCATGGTCAAAAATGATGAAAAACGAGGATAATTTTTTTTTTCAAAAATACAAAAAACTATGGGCTATAACCCAACTTTTTGAAATTTAGATTTTTTTTCAATTCCTCAAAAACGATGAAAAACGGCGTGCTATAGTTTGCCATACGATATGGGCTATAGCCCATGGTCAAAAATGATGAAAAACGAGGATAATTTTTTTTTTCAAAAATTCAAAAAACGATGGGCTATAACCCAACTTTTTGAAATTTTGATTTTTTTTCAATTCCTCAAAAACGATGAAAAACTGTGTGCTATAGTATGCCATACGATATGGGCTATAGCCCATGGTCAAAAATGATGAAAAACGAGGATAATGTTTTTTTTCAAAAATTCAAAAAATGATGGGCTATAACCCAACTTTTTGAAATTTTGATATTTTTTCAATTCCTCAAAAATGATGAAAAACGGCGTGCTATAGTATGCCATATGATATGGGCTATAGCCCATGGTCAAAAATGATGAAAAACGAGGATAATTTTTTTTTTCAAAAATTCAAAAAACGATGGGCTATAACCCAACTTTTTGAAATTTTGAATTTTTTTAAATTCCTCAAAAACGATGAGAAACGGCGTGCTATAGTATGCCATACGATATGGGCTATAGCCCATGGTCAAAAATGATGAAAAACGAGGATAATCATTTTTTTTCAAAAATTCAAAAAACGATGGGCTATAACCCAACTTTTTTAAATTTTAATTTTTTTTCAAATCCTCAAAAATGATGAAAAACAGCGTGCTATAATATGCCATACGATATGGGCTATAGCCCATGGTCAAAAATGATGAAAAACGAGGCAAAAAAATGTATTCAAAAATTCAAAAAACGATGGGCTATAACCCAACTTTTTTAAATTTTGATTTTTTTTTTCAATTCCTCAAAAACGATGAAAAACGGCGTGCTATAGTATGCCATACGATATGGGCTATAGCCCATTGTCAAAAATGATGAAAAACGAGGATAATTTTTTTTTTCAAAAATTCAAAAAACTATGGGCTATAACCCAACTTTTTGAAATTTAGATTTTTTTTCAATTCCTCAAAAACGATGAAAAACGGCGTGCTATAGTTTGCCATACGATATGGGCTATAGCCCATGGTCAAAAATGATGAAAAACGAGGATAATTTTTTTTTTCAAAAATTCAAAAAACGATGGGCTATAACCCAACTTTTTGAAATTTTGATTTTTTTTCAATTCCTCAAAAACGATGAAAAACTGTGTGCTATAGTATGCCATACGATATGGGCTATAGCCCATGGTCAAAAATGATGAAAAACGAGGATAATGTTTTTTTTCAAAAATTCAAAAAACGATGGGCTATAACCCAACTTTTTGAAATTTTGATATTTTTTCAATTCCTCAAAAATGATGAAAAACGGCGTGCTATAGTATGCCATACGATATGGGCTATAGCCCATGGTCAAAAATGATGAAAAACGAGGATAATCTTTTTTTTTCAAAAATTCAAAAAACGATGGGCTATGACCCAACTTTTTTAAATTTTTTATTTTTTTCAAATCCTCAAAAATGATGAAAAACGGCGTGCTATAGTATGCCATACGATATGGGCTATAGCCCATGGTCAAAAATGATGAAAAACGAGGCTAAAAAATTAATTCAAAAATTCAAAAAACGATGGGCTATAACCCAACTTTTTTAAATTTTGATTTTTTTTTCTTCAATTCCTCAAAAACGATGAAAAACGGCGTGCTATAGTATGCCATACGATATGGGCTATAGCCCATGGTCAAAAATGATGAAAAACGAGGATAATTTTTTTTTTCAAAAATTCAAAAAACTATGGGCTATAACCCAACTTTTTGAAATTTAATTTTTTTTTCAATTCCTCAAAAACGATGAAAAACGGCGTGCTATAGTATGCCATACGATATGGGCTATAGCCCATGGTCAAAAATGATGAAAAACGAGGATAATGTTTTTTTTCAAAAATTTAAAAAACGATGGGCTATAACCCAACTTTTTGATTTTTTTTTTTTTTTTCAAATCATGTATATATAATGTGCCGTATGGTATGGGCTATAGCCCATGGTCAAAAATGATGAAAAACGAGGTTACTTTTTTTTTTTTTTTTTTCAAAAAACGATGGGCTATAACCCATGTTTGTTTTTTTTCATTTTTTTCAAAACCTCAAAAATGATGAAAAACGGCGTGCTATAATATGCCGTATGGTATGGGCTATAGCCCATGGTCAAAAATGATGAAAAACGAGGTTACTTTTTTTTTCAAAAAACGATGGGCTATAACCCATGTTTTATTTATTTTTTTCATTTTTTTCAAAACCTCAAAAATGATGAAAAACGGCGTGCTATAATATGCCGTATGGTATGGGCTATAGCCCATGGTCAAAAATGATGAAAAACGAGGTTACTTTTTTTTTTCTTCAAAAAACGATGGGCTATAACCCATGTTTTTTTTTTTTTTTTTTTTTTTTCAAAACCTCAAAAATGATGAAAAACGGCGTGCTATAATATGCCGTATGGTATGGGCTATAGCCCATGGTCAAAAATGATGAAAAACGAGGTTACTTTTTTTTTTCTTTTTTTTTTTCAAAAAACGATGGGCTATAACCCATGTTTTTTTTTTCATTTTTTTCAAAACCTCAAAAATGATGAAAAACGACGTGCTATAATATGCCGTATGGTATGGGCTATAGCCCATGGTCAAAAATGATGAAAAACGAGGTTACTTATTTTTTTTTATTTTTTTTTTAAACGATGGGCTATAACCCATGTTTTTTCTTTTTTTTCAAAACCTCAAAAATGATGAAAAACGGCGTGCTATAATATGCCGTATGGTATGGGCTATAGCCCATGGTCAAAAATGATGAAAAACGAGGTTACTTTTTTTCTTTTTTTTTTCCAAAAAACGATGGGCTATAACCCATGTTTTTTTTCATTTTTTTCAAAACCTCAAAAATTATGAAAAACGGCGTGCTATAATATGCCGTATGGTATGGGCTATAGCCCATGGTCAAAAATGATGAAAAACGAGGTTACTTTTTTTTTTTTAAACGATGGGCTATAACCCATGTTTTTTTTTTTCATTTTTTCCAAAACCTCAAAAATGATGAAAAACGGCGTGCTATAATATGCAGTATGGTATGGGCTATAGCCCATGGTCAAAAATGATGAAAAACGAGGTTACTTTTTTTCTTTTTTTTTTTTTAAACGATGGGCTATAACCCATGTTTTTTCTTTTTTTTCAAAACCTCAAAAATGATGAAAAACGGCGTGCTATAATATGCCGTATGGTATGGGCTATAGCCCATGGTCAAAAATGATGAAAAACGAGGTTACTTTTTTTATTTTTTTATTTTCAAAAAACGATGAGCTATAACCCATGTTTTTTTTTTTTCATTTTTTTCAAAACCTCAAAAATGATGAAAAACGGCGTGCTATAATATGCCGTATGGTATGGGCTATAGCCCATGGTCAAAAATGATGAAAAACGAGGTTACTTTTTTTTTTCTTCAAAAAACGATGGGCTATAACCCATGTTTTGTTTTTTTTTTCATTTTTTTTCAAAACCTCAAAAATGATGAAAAACGGCGTGCTATAATATGCCGTATGGTATGGGCTATAGCCCATGGTCAAAAATGATGAAAAACGAGGTTATTTTATTTTTTATTTTTTTCAAAAAACGATGGGCTATAACCCATGTTTTGTTTTGTTTTTCATTTTTTTCAAAACCTTAAAAATGTAGAAAAACGGCGTGCTATAATATGCCGTATGGTATGGGCTATAGCCCATGGTCAAAAATGATGAAAAACGAGGTTACTTTTTTTTCTTTTCTTTTCAAAAGACGATGGGCTATAACCCATGTTTTTTTTTTTTTTTCATTTTTTTCAAAACCTCAAAAATGATGAAAAAAAAAAAAGTAACCTGCAATGGCTGCAATGGCTGACTGCAAAGGGCTGATGTGTGCTGGCTTGGCAGCCTGGCTTTCTACACTGGCTGACTGGGCGGGCTTGCTGTATGGCTAGCTGTCTACCCTGATCTCCGTCTTAAGAAAGAAAGACAGAAAAAGAAACGCACAAATTTAGATTGACTTAAACGCTGTATATTTAATAAAACAATTCTGGACAGGAATCCTGTATTGCAGGGGAGCCCAAAAGGTACATCGTGATCTACCAGTAGACCACATGGCATGCCCCTGTATATAATCTATCACTTGAATTAAGGTGACTTGATTTGACATAAAAAGGCCTGTCAGCTCAAATGTTGCACACAGACATCAGTAACATTACAAAGTTATTGTGACAGTAATAATTGCTATAGTGTGTGTGTCCAGTAACAGGAATATTCCTGTCTCTCCAGCTCTTTAATACATAGAAAAGAAACATTAAGCTATTTATGAGCTTAATGTTCCAGTTCCAATTGTGTCCGTTACATTACAATTCCACTGAACACACACTCTATAGCAATGATTACTGTCACACTATAGAACTAATTAACACTGTTACTGAACACTCTATAGCAATGATTACTGTCACAATATAGAGCTATTTAACACTGTTACTGAACACACTCTATAGCAATGATTACTGTCACAATATAGAGCTATTTAACACTGTTACTGAACACACTCTATAGTAATGATTACTGTCACAATATAGAGCTATTTAACACTGTTACTGAACACTCTATAGCAATGATTACTGTCACAATATAGAGCTATTTAACACTGTTACTGAACACACACTATAGCAATGATTACTGTCACAATACAAGAGTAATTTAAGTTAGGTAATCAAATGGACCCCAATAGTAGATCTTTACACTCTCAATAGTTTAATTGTTGTAAAGCATCTGCTTAATTAAAAAAAACCCGACACAATTAGAGAATGTAGAAGATTCCACAGAATGTTTGTCCTTTTTACCTACCAAACAATACTCTTTTCACCTCTAGTCGATTATTTATTCAGTATTTGAGCCACGGACCACCATTTGAGGCCATTTAGCCTCTCAGACCCATCTGAGCCACGGACCACCATTTGATGACATTTAGCCTCTCAGACGCATCTGAGCCACGGACCACCAATTGTGAGAGTCTTATACGGTCATAGGTTAAAGCTCTATTGTGCTAAAGGATGCCCGTTTAACAGATTAAATGTAATCAGCAGGGCGCAGCAGGGAATCGAACCCCATCCCAGTAAACCAGGAGCTCCATGCCTGTGCCAAAGTGCTTAGTTTGCGACGCAACGCAAAAACCTACCCTAGGAGTAGGAGCCCTACCCTACCAGCCCTACCCTACCAGCAGCAAAGAATACAAAAACAGATACTTACCGTGAACCATCACGTACTTCTGCAGATGACAGGCGGTGTCCACAAGTTAGGTGAAATTAGGTGAAATGACGGAACCAGCCGAAATTGTGGCAGTCGACGCAAAAGACGCAACGCAAACGAGCGCATCAGCAGGCAGCCCGACGCGATGCAAACGCAGGAAGCCGGAACGCAAACGCAAACGAGAGCAACACCATCAGTTCCCTGCAGACCCAGAACCACACCAGCCACAGCAAAGGACAATAAACAAGATTTGTACTCACTGCGCAGCAAGCAGCTCTTCACAGCAGCAGCAGCTATAGCGTACAGTTCCTACCTCAATGTCTTGTGCAGGGAGGGGGGGCATCGGTCTGGGACACTTCACATGGGCTCCAGGGTGGGGGTCGTCGGAAGCCTAAATTGGTGGGGCTGTGGGGCCCACGGACATGGCTCGTCTCAGGGTCCAGGGCTTGGTGCAGTGACTCTTCATATTCTGGAATTACATGAAGAGAAAAGATAAGTGTCATTAGTGTTATGTAGGCCTACATCACATTAGAAACACATGTGGCTGTATAGCCTCGTCAGCCCCCACAACCCACATTTTACAACTTAACATCCCTCCCCCAAGCTTACTTTAACTTTTGAAATATGTTTTTCCCTCAGCTTTGAATTAACTTTAAACCCAACATTGTATTGCGAGTCTGTGACAATACCAATTTCACCCTGACAGGTCTGTAACTCTGACTGTAACATGTTTAACCAAATGAACCCTTACAGCTCTGAGAGTGTACAAATGGAACCAAATGGACCCTGTCCATTTGCACACTGTCTCAAGAGTTAAGAGGAGATCTTGAAATGCAAGAGTTTGAAAGCCATTGTGGAAAAAGACACTATGAGCCATATTGGAACAGTTACCTTAACGCTTGTTATAAAACACAACTCCTCAGTGGCATTCATTCACAGAGCAAGTTCCCCAAACAGAATCATTTCAAACAAATAAAAATAAAAATAAATAAAACTATTAAATGAGTAAAGAGTTCGAGGTGATCAGAATCGAATCCTTAATCATTTTTCTATTAACAGTTTATATAATTAAATGCATGCTTTTAGAAAATAAAATTCAAGGTATTTTATAATATATATAGGCTATATATATTATAATAGAATACACCAATATTAATTATTAAACCAAAAGGTCAAACATAAATCAAAAATCAAATACTTTAAATATAAACAAACAGTTAACCTGTTGATCCAAGTTAAGACACCAAGCCTATATAACTCACCGAAGAGTAACCAAGGACTGTCACAATGAACAGGAACCTGCTGCTGCTGCCAAACATTTCGGCCATCTTGCATGAGGCGGGAGTGAGGAGTGTAGGAACTGATGTCACCTTTATGCTGCCTTGATTGACAGTTGACATGGGTTGCCATTTGCGGGTTGCCATGTTGGCTGTGTTACATAAAGGTTTAAGTTTAACATGTAGTTACCTTCTTGGTACAGACAGACGGTGTGTAACTCCTTGCTACAGACAGACCAAACACACACCAGGAAGAATACATCAGACTGCTGCTTCCACACAGCTTTATATAGTTGAGGCCATCACAGGAGCCAATCAGCAGCCTGGCTCCTCCACACACACATACACACACACACACACACACACACACACACACACACACACACACACACACACACACACACACACACACACGTCTACACATGTCTAAAAAACGTCTAAAAATAGACGTCTAAAACAGGTCTATTTTTAGACGTGTTTTAGACGTCTATTTTTTGACGTTTTTTATCTCATTTTTGACCATGGGCTATAGCCCATACCGTACGGCATACTATAGCATGCCGTTTTTCATCATTTTTGAGGATTTGAAAAAAATGAAAAAAAACATGGGTTATAGCCCATCGTTTTTTGAATTTTTGATTTTTTTTTCATCATTTTTGACCATGGCCTATAGCCCATACCGTACGGCATACTATAGCACGCCGTTTTTCATCATTTTTGAGGATTTGAAAAAAATGAAAAAAGAAAAAAAACATGGGTTATAGCCCATCGTTTTTTGAATTTTTGAAAAAATAAATTATCCTCGTTTTTCATAATTTTTGACCATCCCACTGAGCAATAGCCGGCTATTAGACGTGCGTCTAAAAATGGGATAAAAAACGTCTAAAAATAGATGTCTAAAAAACGTCTAAAAATAGACGTCTAAAACATGTCTATTTTTAGACGTGTTTTAGACGTCTATTTTTTGACGTTTATCTCATTTTTAGACGCTCGTCTATTAGCCCATATCGTACAGCATACTGTAGCATGCCGTTTTTCATCATTTTTGAGGATTTGAAAAAAAAAAAAAAAACATGGGTTATAGCCCATAGTTTTTTGAATTTTTGATTTTTTTTTTATCCTCGTTTTTCATCATTTTTGACCATGGGCTATAGCCCATACCGTACGGCATACTATAGCATGCTGTTTTTCTTAATTTTTGAGGATTTGAAAAAAAAAAAAAAAAAAACATGGGTTATAGCCCATCGTTTTTAGATTTTTTGAAAAAAAAAATTCCTCGTTTTTCATCATTTTTGACCATGGGCTATAGCCCATACCGTACGGCATACTATAGCATGCCGTTTTTCATCATTTTTGAGGATTTGAAGAAAAAACAAAAAAAAACATGGGTTATAGCCCATCGTTTTTTGAATTTTTGAAAAAATAAATTATCCTCGTTTTTCATAATTTTTGACCATCCCACTGAGCAATAGCCGGCTATTAGACGTGCGTCTAAAAATGGGATAAAAAACGTCTAAAAATAGATGTCTAAAAAACGTCTAAAAATAGACGTCTAAAACACGTCTATTTTTAGACGTGTTTTAGACGTCTATTTTTTGACGTTTATCTCATTTTTAGACGCTCGTCTATTAGCCCATATCGTACGGCATACTGTAACATGCCGTTTTTCATCATTTTTGAGGATTTGAAAAAAAAAAAAAAAACATGGGTTATAGCCCATAGTTTTTTGAATTTTTGAATTCTTTTTTTATCCTCGTTTTTCATCATTTTTGACCATGGCCTATAGCCAATGCCGTACAGCATACTATAGCACGCCGTATTTCATCATTTTTGAGGATTTGAAAAAAAAAAAAAAAACATGGGTTATAGCCCATAGTTTTTTGAATTTTTGATTATTTTTTTTATCCTCGTTTTTCATCATTTTTGACCATGGGCTATAGCCCATACCGTACGGCATACTATAGCATGCTGTTTTTCTTCATTTTTGAGGATTTGAAAAAAAAAAAAAAAAAAAAAAACATGGGTTATAGCCCATCGTTTTTAGATTTTTTGAAAAAAAAAATTATCCTCGTTTTTCATCATTTTTGACCATGGGCTATAGCCCATACCGTACGGCATACTATAGCATGCCGTTTTTCATCATTTTTGAGGATTTGAAAAAAAAACAAAAAAAAAACATGGGTTATAGCCCATTGTTTTTTGAATTTTTGAAAAAATTTTCATCATTTTTGACCATGGCCTATAGCCCATACCGTACGGCATACTATAGCACGCCGTTTTTCATCATTTTTGAGGATTTGAAAAAAATGAAAAAAAAAAAAAACATGGGTTATAGCCCATCGTTTTTTGAATTTTTGAAAAAATAAATTATCCTCGTTTTTCATCATTTTTGACCATCCCACTGAGCAATAGCCGGCTATTAGACGTGCGTCTAAAAATGGGATAAAAAACGTCTAAAAATAGATGTCTAAAAAACGTCTAAAAATAGACGTCTAAAACACGTCTATTTTTAGACGTGTTTTAGACGTCTATTTTTTGACGTTTATCTCATTTTTAGACGCTCGTCTATTAGCCCATATCGTACGGCATACTGTAGCATGCCGTTTTTCATCATTTTTGAGGATTTGAAAAAAAAAAAAAAAACATGGGTTATAGCCCATAGTTTTTTGAATTTTTGAAAAAAAAAATTATCCTCGTTTTTCATCATTTTTGACCATGGCCTATAGCCCATACCGTACAGCATACTATAGCACGCCGTATTTCATCATTTTTGAGGATTTGAAAAAAATGGAAAAAAAAACAAAACATGGGTTATAGCCCATCGTTTTTTGATTTTTTGAAAAAAAAATCCTCGTTTTTCATCATTTTTGACCATGGGCTATAGCCCATACCGTACGGCATACTATAGCACGCCGTTTTTCATCATTTTTGAAAAAAAATTTATCCTCGTTTTTCATCATTTTTTTTTTTTTATAAAGTATATTTATTGGGTTTTTTCTTTTTAAAGACAAACAGACATATTACACATAATAACAAACAAAAGAAAAGAAAAGAAAAACAGCTCAGCACAACACTATTATAAATAAAAAGATTGAATATACAAAGACATGACACGGACAATGAACCAAAATGACAAGTGACTTTCGAATTTGCTTCTCAACCAGGGAATACATCCATACAGTACATTAATTACATATATTAACCCATTCTGACCGGGCACCCATCATGCTCTAGCCACTGAAAAACAGCAGATCCACAAGCTCACAGCGCGCCCCCGAGTGGCGCGCTACGAGCCCGTAGGTCCGCCACCCCTGAAAAATCGAAGAACGACTGACACCCTTCAGAATCTGATCTCAGGTCAGAACGGGTCAACCAGACCAATGTGTGTCCAGTGGAAACCTCGCATGAATCCGATCCCAGGTCAGAAAGGGCCAAGAAGGCAGACAATAGTTATCATAAGCATCTAAGGTTGGTACGGAAAGCCTCCAAGTATCGTGGCAGACAGTGTGGTTCCAATATGATTCAAATAAGGGTCCCAAATTTTGTAGAAAGTGTCCAATTTAGAATGCAACATGCATGTGATGTATTCACAAGGAATACAGCCCATTATAATGTTATGCCATGATTTCTTTGATGGAGCAACATCCTTGATCCAAAACAAAAGAATATTTTTCCTAGCAGCAAACGTTAATAAGTTGAACAACCTCTTATGTTTGACATCAATGACATGATCATCCGGGAGACCAAGTAAAAGACACAACGGATCTAAATCGATCGACACACCAAAAATAACAGAGAGTTCTGACACAATATCATACCAATAGTTCTGAAGCTTCACACAGGACCAAAGACAGTGAACGTAGTTACCAATCTCTGTCTTGCACTTAAAGCAAAATGGGGACGCACTGACATCCATTTTGTTCTTGAGAGCAGGAGTTATATGTATACGATGTAATATTCTGAACTGGATGGACTTAGTTCGGTTACAAACTGAAATCTGTTTCGCATAGGCCCACATATCTGCCCAGCCCTCATCATGAATAGAGACGTCCAGATCTTTTTCCCAGGACTGCTTAGTAATCTGAGAGGATATAGATGAATAGGAATTCAATACGTCACAGAAAATTGAAATTTGTTTCTTAGATAATTGCAAGGAGAGGGCTCGTTCTACCTGTGAAGCGGAACTATTGGTTAAAAGTGAAGTGTCCTTAGTAATAAAATGTCTAATTTGTAAATACCTGAAAAATTCAGATTTTGGCAACCCATGACGCTGCTGCAATTGTGTGAAAGACCTCAAGGTATGGCCATCAAGAAGGTCTCCAAGTTTGGTAATGCCCTTCTCATGCCAGGTCCTAAAGCCTGCATCTGGGTGTCCCGGCCTAAAGTCAGGGTTGCCTACCACTGGAGTAAGGGGAGATGTCAATTTAGCACGGCCTTCAATATTACGCACAGACCTCCAGGCTTTGACTGAACATAGAGTGATGGGGTTAGAACAAAATTTCCTAATAGACTTAAGGTCCTTTATGAATAATAGATTCCAAAGAGGGCATTTGGACTGTGAAGATTCAATATCAAGCCAGATCGAGGAAGGATCCGATTTAAGCCAATTCGTAAGCACCCTGAGGTGCGCGGCCAGTTGGTAATGCCTTATATTGGGCAGGTCTAGACCACCATCTGCGCTATTCATTTGAAGTTTGGCCAATTTCAGCCGAGGCTTCCTCCCACTCCAAATGAAAGTACTTAACCAGCCTTCTAGTACCTTGATAACCTTGTTTGTCAACAATACAGGAATCATTTGCAATGGATAAAGTATTCTGGGGAGAATATTCATTTTGATAAGAGCTATCCTACCTAGCCAAGAGAGGGGTAAGGGGGCCCAACGATCTAAATCTGCCTTTATAATATCTAAAAGAGGAGGGAAGTTGGCCTTAAACAGTGTATCATAAGCAGGTGTTATAGTCACTCCCAAATAAACGAAACCAGCAGGTGACCATTTAAAAGGGAAGGGTTCGGACAGGTCTGGGATAGATGTGTGAGAACCAAGTGGCATGGCCTCAGACTTTGTGAGATTAATTTTGTATCCCGAAAAGGCGCCAAACCTAGAGATCATTTGAGTTAGACAGGGAATAGAGGAATGAGGTCTGGAAATAAAAATTAACACGTCATCTGCATAAAGAGTGATTTTGTGCTCCCTTTCACCGATTCGAACACCAGAGATCAGAGCAGATTGTCTGATTGCCTCGGCAAGTGGTTCAATAGCAATTGCGAAGAGCAACGGGCTGAGCGGATCTCCTTGGGGATTACCCCGTTGAATAGAGAAGTTGTTGGACCTAAGTCCATTAGTCAAAACCGCTGCCGTTCGGGATTCGTAAAGAATTTTGACCCACTTGGTAAATCTACAACCCAGGCCGAATTCCTCAAACGTTTCAAACAGATAGGGCCATTCCACGCGGTCGAATGCCTTTTCTGCGTCAAGAGACAGCACCATAACGGGGTGGTCGACGCCCTGAGATAGTTGGATAACATTTAAAAGCCTTCTCATATTGTCACAGGAGTTTCGCCCCTTGATGAAGCCTGTCTGTTCTTCTTTAATGATGAAAGGGAGCACTTTTTCCAGACGCATGGCCAAAATTTTGGAAAGCAATTTTTGGTCAGAATTAAGTAAGGCTATAGGCCTGTAGGAGGCGCACTTTTCGGGACATTTTCCTTTTTTGAGGAGAAGTGAAATATTAGCCTCCCGCAAGGACTGAGGCAGGATCCAGGTCTCAGAAGCGTGATTCAACATTGACAGAAAGGGATCTAATAGAATACTACTGAACTCCTTATAAAATTCACAACCAAACCCGTCCGGCCCTGGGGCTTTCCCAGATGGCATACATTTCAAGGCTTCAAATGCCTCCTCCTTTGTGATTGGGGCATCTAATAGTACATTCTGAGCAGTCGTGACCATAGGAAGATGCAAGTCTTCAAGAAAAGAATACATATCGGAGAGAGCACTATCATCCAGCTGTTCTGTTTTATAGAGATTAGAATAAAATGAGGCAAACTCCTTGTTAATAGTTTTAGTATCAAAAGATCTGACATTATTGGAATCGACAACTGAGGCTATAACTTGAGAGTTAGCTCTTTTCTTAGCCAGGTTAGCTAGACATCTGCCGGGCTTATCCCCAAACTCATACATTCTCTGTCTAGCAAATTTAAGGGAGTACTCTGAGTCTTGAAGCAACAAGGTATTCAGGGCAGCACGAGTAGCCGTCAATTCCTTAAGCAGATCTGAGCCTGGGGTCAAGATGTGTTTGTTTTCAAGGTCAGTCAGTTTGGATTCAAGGAGTTTGCGTTGTTCTTCCTTTTTACGCTTTTTGGAAGCAACATAAGACATAATAAGTCCACGGGAGTAGACTTTGCATGTTTCCCAAAGGAGAGAAGGATCATCTGTAGATGATGAGTTAATTGAGTAAAACATTTTGAATTCTGAAGTGAAGTACGAAACAAATCTATCATCTTTGAGAAGGGATGAATTAAGTCTCCAGCGTCTTGATAGTGCTCTCTCCTCAGAAAGTGAATAAACCAGATATACAGGAGCATGATCTGACAAAATAATACTTCCCATGGTACAAGATGAGACCAAAAATAACTTGGAGGAAGGAATAAAGAAATAATCGAGTCTAGTGTAACATTTATGAGGGGCACTGAAAAAAGTAAACTTCAAATCAGAGGGGAATAGGGATCTCCAGACATCAGAGAATCCAATATCTGAACATAGAGAGGAGAGCGTCTTGGCTTGCCTCGAGGGGGGGGCCAAACTAGGTGGGTGTTTGTCCAAGGACGGGGTAAGGTGACAGTTGAAATCTCCGCCCACAAAGGCATCCTCAGTAGCTAGCTCAGAAAAGTCAGAAAAAATCTTAGATAAAAAATCAGCGGAGTAGCCAGGAGGACAATAAACATTCATGAAAGTCACATCCTTACCTTTAAGAACCCCCTTAACAATTACATATCGGCCCTGGCTGTCTATAATAGACTTAAGAGGCCTAAATGCAATATTCTTATTGACCAAAATGGCCACACCCCTACTAAATGAGGAGTAAGCTGTAGCAAAAACCTGCCCTACCCAATTTGTTTGAAGTCTAACATTGTCCTTAGCCTCCATATGAGTCTCTTGTAAAAAAGCAACAGAAACATTCTCCCTCTTCAAAAATGACAAAACTGCCTTCCTCTTGGCCGCCTTTTGAAGGCCCCGAATGTTCCAAGAGCAAAGCTTGAAACTGTCGGAATTAACCATGGTCATCGAACATCAAGTGATACTTAAGCAGAATAGACCTAGAAGGGCCTATAGGCACACTATCCTTACTCATATCCAATAACAAACATGCGTGTCCTGAGCTATAAGACAATAAAATAAAAAAGACAGACAAAAAAACGCGAGCGGTGGGCCTTTCCCCAAAAATACAGGGACTAAACATCCAACTTAAACCCTCAGTAATCCACCAAACGTAGATTAACACTTCTCAACAACCCCACTCCCATATTATTATTAGGTGCCTCAAATAGACAAGCAAAATGGTCATAAGAAATGTAACAAAAATAGATACAAAAAAAAAAAAAATATATATATATATATATATATATACATACATACATATATACATACACATACACACATACATACATATATATATACACACATATGTACACACGCACACATGCACACATACGCCCACGCACACACATATCCACAGTGCACATTTAAAGAAAAGAGAAGACTGTAAAACTATATTTTTGTACATTGTGTATGCACACACCGGTATTGCACATTTGTGGAGGGAAAAAATAATATATATCTATATATATACATATTCATATGTCTGTGCATGTGCATACACATACGCACACACGCATATGCATACACACACACAAACACGCATTGCACAATTATTTCAAGAAATGAGAGTAATGAAAAATATATATATACACACATACACACAGATACATGCATACACACACGCATACATACATGCACGCACATGCACATAAACAAACGCACACACAAACATCCACACTGCACAAATGTCATATTCAATTGAATGTAAACAGAAAAATCAAGTAAACTTTAAATCCAAAGAAGAACATCACTACCACCAAAAATGGCATGGCAAAATCAAAGTCCTGTCCAAAAAAGCCCAGGTCTGTATGAGCAATAACTCCTCCCAACCCAGGGAGGCACTACATTCAGAAAAAAGAAATAATTACAAGAAAAGGGGGGGTGCGATTACTCTGCCAGGCCACAAGGGGCGCTAAACAGTTCGTCCGTCAGCATAGTCAGTTCAGAGTTCAGAGTTCAATGGTTGGTAACGGCGCGACTGAACGGTGACGTCACGCAGCCAGCTGGAGTGGCTAACAACAAGGCTAATAATAAAACAAAAACTAAACCCCCCAGTTGCATAAAGCATGAACAAAAACATATCGGCGTTCGGCAAAACCACGCATAGTCATCTAGGGATTAATAAAACCTCACAATATCGCCCATGGCGCGCAGCATGTGAAGCTTTCCCTTTTTTTTATATATATAAACAAAAAAGAAAAACAAAACAAAACGAGAGGCAACACCTCGCCTACTAGCATGAGACCGATGCGAAAAGTAATCATAAATTAAAAGAAAAAAGGAGAGAAAAAAAAAAGGGGGGGGCATATAAACAAAATTAGATACCCAAGTGGTCGAATATAACCCAGCTTCACAGTCTCGCCCTTATGAACCGAAGTCTCTAATTAAACGAAGAGGTAGACATGACGTTCGAGCGTTAGCGATAAGCTAACGAGAGTAAGAATACTAGTAGTACTACCATCATTTGGCGACGTCCTGGGCGTCCGCCACGGTGTCCACCTCGGCCTCCCTTGCCGGCGAGACCGAGGCTGCGGCGTCTTCGGAGTGGGCCTTCAAGAAGTCCATAGCGTCCTTGGGTGATGCAAGAAGCTTTCTTTTGCCGTCTTTGGACTGGATAAAGAGCCGAGACGGGTAGAGGAGCGAGGGCCTGTATCCTTCCTTCCATAACAGACCCATGGCGTCTCGGTAGGAAAAACGTTGTTCCATGACCTCGGGGGGGTAATCCTCGAATATAAGGACAGCTTTGCCTTTGTAGGACAGCTCTCCTCTCTTTTTACGAGCCTCCCGCATTATAGCTTCTTTTGTTTTGTAGCGGTGTAGACGAGCAATCACTGCTCTAGGCTTGGATCCGAGGGTTGGCCTAGCGGTCAGCGCTCGGTGACAGCGATCCAGTTCAGGCAGTGTAGGAAGGACGTCTTTGCCCAAAATTTCCACCAGAACCGCTGCAAAGAAGTCTGTGGGCTGGTCACTTTGGATCGATTCATCAAGCCCAATAATTCTTATGTTATTCCTACGGCTACGCGCGGATAAATCTATCACTTGGGACCTTAGCTTAGCATAGCTCTCCTCCATTGCCGCACATCTGGCTTCAGCCTCCTCCAGCCTGTCGCTATAATGGTTCAGACCGTCTTCCAAGGAGGTCAGACGCTGACCGTGGTCAGCAACGGTTATCTGAAGGTTGTCGAGTTTGGATTCAAGCGAGGAAAAGCCGGCTCTGAACTCGAGCGTAAGGGATGCTTTCAACTCCTGAATTAGCTTAGCAACAGTAGCCATTTCGGTGGCAGCTACAGGGTCTTCCCTAAGTTCCTTCTTGTCCTTACTTTTGGGCATTTTGGCTCGTTTTAGCCAGAAACAAAAACGCAAATGTATAAGAAAACAAATCGATGCAGTCTGGATAGTCTGAGTGTACAAAAGTGAGGCTTATATAGTAATTTATAAAAGTTCGGGAGCTACGGCGTGGCAAAGCGCGTCTACACCATCTTACGACCCGGAAGCACTCGTTTTTCATCATTTTTGACCATGGCTTATAGCCCATACCGTACGGCATACTATAGCACGCCGTTTTTCATCATTTTTGAGGATTTGAAAAAAAAGAAAAAAACATGGGTTATAGCCCATCGTTTTTTGAATTTTTGAAAAAGAAAAAAATCTCGTTTTTCATCATTTTTGACCATGGGCTATAGCCCATACCGTACGGCATACTATAGCATGCCGTTTTTCATCATTTTTGAGGATTTGAAAAAAAAAAAAAAAAAAAAAAAACATGGGTTATAGCCCATCGTTTTTTGAATTTTTGAAAAAGAAAAAAATCTCGTTTTTCATCATTTTTGACCATGGCCTATAGCCCATACCGTACGGCATACTATAGCACGCCGAGAGCGAGAGCGAGAGAGCGAGAGAGCGAGAGCGAGAGAGAGAGCGAGAGAGCGAGAGAGCGAGAGCGAGAGAGCGAGAGAGCGAGAGAGCGAGAGAGCGAGAGAGCGAGAGCGAGAGAGCGAGAGCGAGAGAGCGAGAGAGCGAGAGAGCGAGAGCGAGAGAGCGAGAACGAGAGAGCGAGAACGAGAGAGCGAGAGAGCGAGAGAGCGAGAGCGAGAGAGCGAGAGTGAGAGAGCGAGAGCGAGAGAGCGAGAGAGCGAGAGAGCGAGAGAGCGATAGCGAGAGCGAGAGAGCGAGAGAGCGATAGCGAGAGCGAGAGAGAGAGCGAGAGCGAGAGAGCGAGAGAGCGAGAGCGAGAGATCGAGAGAGCGAGAGCGAGAGAGCGAGAGCGAGAGAGCGAGAGAGCGAGAGCGAGAGAGCGAGAGAGCGAGAGAGCGAGAGCGAGAGCAAGAGAGCGAGAGAGCGAGAGAGCGAGAGAGCGAGAGCGAGAGCGAGAGCGAGAGCGCGAGAGAGCGAGAGCGCGAGAGCGAGAGCGAGAGAGCGAGAGCGAGAGAGCGAGAGAGCGAGAGCGAGAGCGAGAGAGCGAGAGCGAGAGAGCGAGAGAGCGAGAGCGAGAGCACGCCGTTTTTCATCATTTTTGAGGATTTGAAAAAAATGAAAAAAGAAAAAAAAACATGGGTTATAGCCCATCGTTTTTTGAATTTTTGAAAAAGAAAAAAATCTCGTTTTTCATCATTTTTGACCATGGCCTATAGCCCATACCGTACGGCATACTATAGCACGCCGAGAGCGAGAGAGCGAGAGAGCGAGAGAGCGAGAGAGCGAGAGCGAGAGAGCGAGAGCGAGAGAGCGAGAGCGCGAGAGCGAGAACGAGAGAGCGAGAGAGAGAGAGCGAGAGCGAGAGAGCGAGAGAGCGAGAGCGAGAGAGCGAGAGCGAGAGAGCGAGAGAGCGATAGCGAGAGCGAGAGAGAGAGCGAGAGCGAGAGAGCGAGAGAGCGAGAGCGAGAGATCGAGAAAGCGAGAGCGAGAGAGCGAGAGCGCGAGAGCGAGAGCGCGAGAGCGAGAGCGAGAGAGCGAGAGAGCGAGAGAGCGAGAGAGCGAGAGAGCGAGAGCGCGAGAGAGCGAGAGCGCGAGAGAGCGAGAGCGAGAGAGCGAGAGCGAGAGAGCGAGAGCGAGAGAGCGAGAGCGAGAGCGAGAGCGAGACAGCGAGAGAGCGAGAGCGAGAGAGCGAGAGCGAGAGAGCGAGAGAGCGAGAGCGAGAGAGCGAGAGAGCGAGAGAGCGAGAGAGCGAGAGAGCGAGAGAGCGAGAGCGAGAGAGCGAGAGCGAGAGAGCGAGAGCGCGAGAGCGAGAACGAGAGAGCGAGAGAGAGAGAGCGAGAGCGAGAGAGCGAGAGAGCGAGAGAGCGAGAGCGAGAGAGCGAGAGCGAGAGAGCGAGAGAGCGAGAGAGCGAGAGAGCGAGAGCGAGAGAGCGAGAGAGCGATAGCGAGAGAGAGAGCGAGAGCGAGAGAGCGAGAGAGCGAGAGCGAGAGATCGAGAAAGCGAGAGCGAGAGAGCGAGAGCGCGAGAGCGAGAGCGCGAGAGCGAGAGAGCGAGAGAGCGAGAGAGCGAGAGAGCGAGAGAGCGAGAGAGCGAGAGAGCGAGAGCGCGAGAGAGCGAGAGCGAGAGAGCGAGAGCGAGAGAGCGAGACAGCGAGAGAGCGAGAGCGAGACAGCGAGAGAGCGAGAGCGAGAGAGCGAGAGCGAGAGCGAGAGAGCGAGAGCGAGAGAGCGAGAGAGCGAGAGAGCGAGAGAGCGAGAGAGCGAGAGAGAGAGCGAGAGAGCGAGAGAGAGAGAGAGAGAGAGAGAGAGAGAGAGAGAGAGAGAGAGAGAGAGCGAGAGAGCGAGAGCGAGAGAGAGAGAGAGAGAGAGAGAGAGAGAGATAGATGACGACGATGAGACGACGTCGAGAGCGAGAGCGAGAGCGAGAGAGCGAGAGAGCGAGAGAGCGAGAGAGCGAGAGAGAGAGAGAGAGCGAGAGCGAGCGAGAGAGCGAGAGCGAGAGCGAGAGAGAGAGAGAGAGAGATGACGACGACGACGATGAGACGACGTCGAGAGAGAGCGAGAGAGCGAGAGCGAGAGAGCGAGAGAGCGAGAGCGAGAGAGACGCCGACGACGCCGCCGCCGCCGCCGACGACGATGAGTCGACGACGAAGACGACGACAAGAGAGAGTGAGAGCGAGAGAGCGAGAGAGAGAGAGAGAGACGACGACGACGATTTTCCATTCATCGTCAATTTGGCGTTTTTAAAACAAGGAAAACAACTGAGGATGATAATTAGATTGGAGTTTCTAGGTGAAAGTGTTTTTTTGACGTTTCAATCTGCCATTGACCCTGAAAAACGACATATAGTTCATGGTTACGGAACATACAGTAGCCTATACTACAGTAGGCCTATGCCGTTTTTCATGATTTTGGAGGATTTAAAAAATATATGAAAATCATGAAAAAACGACATAGGCCTACTATAGTTCATGGTTTCGGAAGACATACTAGGCCTATAGTGTGCCGTTTTTCATGATTTTGGAGGATTTAAAAAATATATGAAAATCATGAAAAAACAACATACTATAGTTCATGGTTTCGGAAGACATACTAGGCCTATAGTGTAGTAGTTTTTAGTAGTAGTAGTGTATAGTTTTTCATGATTTTTGAGGATTTGAAAAAAAATATGAAAATCAGGTAAAAATCAGGTAAAAATCTGCCATTGACCCCCATTATAAATTTCTGAAATTTGAAAGCACTATACATTTTTAAAACTATGAAACATTCCAAAGATTAATTTTCAGGCACACATGTCCACCGTAAGATTAACCTAAATAGGTTTGAATGGGGTTTCTAGGTGTAAGTATGTATAGGACTAGTAGCATGCCAAAGTTTGTACTATTGCCATTGAGAAATGAGAATGCATTGGGCGTTTAAGTTAAATAACTGCAAAACATTTCAAATCCAGCTTGTGTGTCCAACAGTAGAAAGAAGAATTTGTAATTATTTGTTCGGCCCAAAATATTGTGTTGTCATGATTTGTACGAGGCTTACATATCTTGAACCCATTCTGAACGGGCACCCATTTTGGTGTCAGCATCATGCTATGCTTTACAGCTATTGAAAAATAGCAGATCTACAAGCTCATATCGCGCCACCGAGTGGCGCGATACGAGCTTGTAGGTCTGCTATTTTTGAAAAATCGAAGAGCGACTGACATTTCTAGAATCTGATCTCAGGTCAGAATGGGTTAATCAGACCAGTTGTGTGTCCAGCGGAAACCTCGTTATGAATCTGATCTCAGGTCAGAATGGGTTAAATGAATTACTTTTTGAAACATCTATGGGAAAAATGCATCGGGAATTATTTCCTGGGCCTGTCGTGTCATGAAAGGGGGCGGGACTGCGATGCTCAAAATCACACCCATGTGAAGTGAGGGGCCGTCTTGTCATCGATCTCTCCCTAAATATAAATCTTTTTATGTATTGCAATTGATATATATGTTTGACAACATATTATTACAATGTTTGATTCCCCTCAAAAACATCCCCCTTTTCACAATCATAAAGTAAGCTGACAACTGAATTTATGTGATTGTTTAGCGATTTGCTCGTCTAGGCTACATATGACGACGTAAATTCTCCCTTCATTGTCAACGGCATTTAATGTTTTATTGTCTAATCTACTTCATATTTGGCAGACATTTGAGCAAATTCCTCCTTTCATTGTCAATGGAAAATATTGAGACGTGTGTGGACAAAAGCTGTAGAAGAGGCTATAGCGCCCCTCAAAAAAATAAAATACATTTACAGTATTTGATATAAATGAAAGTAGCTAGCAGGTCAAAATAAAAATAAAATACATTTAGAGTATTTGATATAAATGAAAGTATAGCTAGCAGGTCAAACATCTGCACAAATAGCCATATTGATAATAATATCCAAAATAAAATACTTGAACAAAATATATATTATTTTAAACACCATTAAAATATTTGAATCATGAAGTATTACAAATCCTTGAGAACCGAGACAAAGAGGCTTAACCCATTCTGACCTGAGATCAGATTCTAAAAATGTCTATTACATCCTGACAGTTTCATTATTAACCCATTCTGACCTGAGATCAGATTCTAAAAGTGTCTTAGATTTTTCAAAAATAGCAGACCTACAAGCTCGTATCGCGCCACTCGGTGGCGCGATACGAGCTTGTAGATCTGCTATTTTTCAATAGCTAAAGCATAACATGATGCCGACACCAAAATGGGTGCCCGTTCAGAATGGGTTAACCTGCTAAGCCTGGAGCCTCATCTCCTGTGATATTTGGTCTTCTCACCAGCATATAGGAGACTGCAAGTGCATGTCCTGTCCTCACATTGTTCCCTAATTAGTAGACAGATTTCACTTGATTATTCATAGACAGGAAGCAAACAATGAATACAAAATCAAAACAAAAAATAGCTTTACTACATTTTACCGAATGAGTCGTTTAGGGACCACCGTCCTTGAAAACTGGACGTAAGGATCCCAATGGATAAAAGCAAGCCAAAAGGCTTTCTTGGGGTTTAACTCCTCATAGCAGACCTCGTATTGAAATGTACTTACCTGTGCTCTTTCTTTGCAGAATATTAATAAGGTATTCGATCAATCTCTGAACCCATTTTGAGAACCTGTGTTAGGGATAAGGGGGTCTCCGTTAAAAGATGAATCACCTTTTCCAGCCACACGGCCTCAAAGATAGATTACCGTACTAGTAATTAAGTCCAAAGCTTAAATGAACGAAACAGGGCTTTTGAAAGTAAGAGAGCAGCAAATCAACATCACCAGATATAGCCTACAAATAAATATACAATTCAATTCAAAGGGCGTGAGAAAACATACGTTTACATTGCATGTTACATGATTCAAACTAAATGGAAGAATGACTGAATTGAAATTTGAGACAAATTCACAGTTGAGTTTTGAACAGATTCTCAGCCATGAAGAACCAGTGGCAGCAAACGCGGCGAACACTTTTCAAAGACATTGTTGTGAAGCGTGCAGTTCAGGTGCTCGTGTTTCATTGAAGAGGAAGTCATTTTCATACTTTCTCATGTACTCGGACGACCTCGACTCGTCCAGGAACAGGTGTTTGACCCTCTGGACGTCCTCCAGCTGCACCTGTGTGCCCCGGCGTTTGCGACACACCAGTCCCGCGGTGCTGATCAACTGGATGGCGTAGCGCAGCGACGTCCTCCGTCCCGTGCTGGTCAGCTCCGCCAGGGCCTCTTCGCTCAGCTCCACGTCCTCCTCCTCGCAGCGGATCTTGAGGATCTCCCGAGTCTCCTTCTCCGTGTACGGGGAGGTGGCGATGATGAGCAGGCGGTCCAGCAGGTCCACGGGGATGCCGTGGGGGCTCTGGTAGTTGGTGCCGCGGATGCGCGTGATGCCTCGGTTGGTGGCCACGATGAGGACGGGCGAGAGGTCGCTCTCCAGGGCGCGGTTCAGGAAGGAGAAGCACTCCATGTCCAGCATGTGGACCTCGTCGATGAACAGCACTCCCGGAATGATCTCCGCCTTGCCCTCTTCCCGCCACTGGGACACTTTGGCGTTGATCTGCTCGCGGACCTCGGCCTTGATCTCTCCGGTGTCTCCGGAGAAGAGGGCGAGGAAGCCCTGCGAGCGGCTGTTGACCACGTCCACCTCGTGGAGGGTCACCGTGTGGACCACCTCCTTCCTCTTCTGAAGCTCCCCCTGTGGACACTGGACGAACTGCGTCCGAGCGCCCACGGCGTCGTAGTCTAGGGACCGGGTGAGGGAGCGCCCCAGCCTGCTGATCTTGCCGGTGGCTTTGTCGATGGTGACGACGTCTCCGGCCTGAATCTTCTCCCTGGTGAGGCTCTCCATCATCTTGTTGCCCAGGTCGTAGACGGTCTCCATGTCGGTCGTCTTTAGGACCAGCTTGCCCAGCTTGGCACCCGTTCCGCTGGCCGGCCGGTCGATCTGGACCTCCACCACCTCTCCTTCGATGATCTCCGTCTCCTCCTTTATCCTCACCCCGATGGACTTCCTGAACGCTTGGCTGAGCGCCTCCGTCTTGCTCATCTCCAGGGAGAAGATCTCGCTTCCTGCCATCGCCGTGAACGGGGTGTCGGGGCCCAGCGACTGGGCGATGCCCATGGCGATGGCGGTCTTTCCCGTGCCGGGCTGGCCGGCGATCAGCACGGCTCTGCCGGCGATGTGGCCGTCCTTGATCATCTCCAGGATGATGCCGGCGGCCCGCCGGGCGGCCAGCTGGCCGACCATCCCCTGAGACACCGGCCTCGCCTCCAGGGCGTCGTCCAGACCGAGGCCACGGATGTGAGAATGTGCACCTATTCTCTCGATCCGCGTGATGTCACGGACCTCCGGGACCTTTGTTGTTGTTGTTGCCATCTGCGCAGGAATACCGGTGACACAGTTACACGACACAGAAGTGATTTCAGTCAGATTATAGAATGACCTATGACCTATGACCTATGACCTATGTGTGAACAGTGTTGAAACATCAAGCTGCACAAGCTTTTGTATCTGCGACGTGACATCATCATTATTTCCAATGTCATTGGATGAGAGGCACAAATATGGAAATACAGAACTCGGCATGCATAAATAATACCATAGCTGTATCCAAGCTGCTGTTAGTGAGGCTAATACTGTTCTACCGGATGCATCCTTCGGCTGGTGTACGCAATGACGTATACGTTTGGCGTACGTCGAGATAACAGTTCCAGCAACGTGCAGTGCAGTTATTATTAGCATGCTTGGTTGGCATTAAAATTGTCTTTACATTTTCTCCAGCTATTTAATTGTCTAAATAATTCTCCCGGTTTCACATCTAAAGTACATGCAAGATGACTTCGGCTATTCTCTCCGGACTGAATGTCCTGATGAAGCCTCTCGAGGCCTCCGCGTGCGACGCCACGTCCTCACAGCAGGGGGCGCTGGTGGCGGCGCTGCGGGCCAACCGAGCTCTGCTGTTGGAGCAGCTGAGGTGTGAGACGGGCCTTGAAGAGGTGAGGAGGCTGAGGGAGGAGGTTATGGCCGAGGCAAAGTGGTTCTCTAGTGACACGGGAGACGCTATATGGAACTTTGTTCAAGAGTGTCTCCTCCTGCTTCTTACGTTAGCCAGACACCTCTCGGTCCAGCTGGCGCTCTTCGACGGAAACACAGTGGCCTCGGCAGCGAGGCCGCGCACCGCGGAGATGGCTCCGCCCTTACCGCCAGACGTTCTCGGCGTAACCCAACAGAGGACTCTTGGCGCAGCGCTCCAGTTTGTGGTCTCGCTGGGGCTCAGCCCCTACTTGGCCTCGGGGGTGGGCGTGCCGCTCGGCAGCAGAACTGCTTTTGGGGTGATGGTGGGAAAGTTAGTCCATGGAGATGTGTCGCCCGCGATGGAACGCCGCCTCCTGACCACCACGAGTGTCCTGCTGCAGGTGGCAGACCTGTCCTCTCTCGCCACGGTGCTTTTCACACGGCACCTCAGGAACGTCCTGGCAGCTCTGTGTCAGCTGGGTCACGGCCCGCACCGCTCAGACGGAGGCGGCGACATTGAAAAAGAGTGCGCGCTCAGTGTCGAAGAGCGCCAAACGTGCAGGGAGGCCCTCCAAAGCCTACTGGGTAAAGTCTACCAGCCTATTGTTATCAGGGAACTACTGCACCTCCAAGGCGGGCAGAAACAACCGGTCGGCAGCGCCAGTGGCACCGGTCGCGGTGCTGCTACGGGAGCAGCGCCGCCTTGGCTGAGACGTCTGTGCGGTCAGCTGCTGTCTGATCGGCTGATGCAGCCCAACGGGGTCCAGGCTGTGGTCAGGGCCGTCTTGGAGGGAGGCCCGCCGGGCGGCGACTCGGACTGGAGTAAGTGTGACGGCGTGGCCAGGATCTTGGCGGCGTGCCCTCAGCAGCAGTCCGTGTCGCCAGACAGCTACTACGGACAGATCTGCCCTCAGATTCTGGAACTGCTCCACCTGAAGGACAAGCTGGCCGGCTTGCAGTTCCAGCGGGTGGCCACCAGGGTGGTGGACATCATGGTGGAGGACAAGCCACGGTTGGCCCAGCAGCACCTCCTGACGCCGCTCCTTGGTCCTCTCCGGCGCTGCGCCGACCGCGCCGGAGAGTCTGGGCGTGCCGTCGATGAACCGGAGCTGACGCTCTGCGTGGAGGCCGTGTACAAGATCTGGGTCGTGGGGAACAACAGTCCGTCGCGTCCGATGGCGAAGGCATTGGAGGAGGTGCTTCCCGTTGTCTTCACGCTGTTCTGTTTCACCAAGCGGAACGCGTCCCACCTACGCGGCCCCTGTCGAGAGATCCTGCTCTGGTACGCGGGTCACGCCGAGCACTCCGACGCGCTGTCCGCCGTGAGGCAGCTCTCTGGCCTGGCAGGGCAGGAGACCTGCCGCGTGCCTCCGGGGTTCCACTTCACCGCTGGTAGCGAGGGAGGGGCCAGGCTGACCCCCAGAGAGGCCGCCGCCGCCGGCGATGAGGACGACGCGCTGTACGAGCGTCTGTCGGAGGAGCAGTGGCGGCTGGATTGTCTGACGCAGCTACTGGCCGAGCTCAAGGACAGTGACCTGCCCGGAGATTTCTTCCTGGAGCTTCTGCGGGAACTGACCAGCTGGACGGCAGAGGAGGAGGAGATGGACGAGCAGCAGGTCGACGACGAGGTGGACGACGTGTCGGCCGGGACACTGCTGGAGGCGGAGCAGCGGCTGTCGCGCCGCGATGCGCTCAGCGGTCAGAGGCTGGCCCTGCTGCAGGTGTTGGCCGTGGTCTGTGACACGCTGCCACGCGCCCTACTGCTGAGGAAAACCACACAGACGGTGGACTTCATCGTCTCCCTGCTTCAGAGGGGCTGTGTTGGTCCGGACCGACGGTCCCCTTGTGCCGCCACGGAGAACACGGTAGAGAGCCAGAGTCTCAGCATGGCCATGGGTCTGGTGGCCACGCTGCTTTCTGGACCCCGGCTCGGCGCCGAGGATTATGCCTCCATGAAGAGGCTTCTCCCGCCACTGGAGGACCTGTCCCAGAAACACCCCGACGTCGTCGTTCGGGAGCTGGCGTCCAGCCTACGACCCGTTATCGCCACGCACGGCGCCTACAAGCCGGAGAGTGTCCTCCGACGGGCCGCGCAGTGCCCCGGAAACCCCGTCAGAAGAGCTCGAGGCAGCTGTGCTGCTGAAGCTCCGACCCAGATGGGCCCACTCGGCCATCCTGGGAGGATAAGACACGATAATCCCCCTGGAGGGTCTTCGACAGAAAGATGTCAGCCGGGAGTTGAGATGAATGGCACCGGTGACCCCGCCGCGTCCACCACCGGTGACCCCGCCGCGTCCACCACCGGTGACCCCGCCGCGTCCACCACCAGGGCCGTTTCAGATCTGTTGCTGGAGGCGTGTGACCCTGACGTTCCGACCAGAGCACTGGCCCTCAGGACACTGACACGGATGGTGCAAGAGGGGGACCGGGTGGCTGTCCAGGCCCAGGAGAAAGTCCTGGCCATCTATTTGGAAAACCTGGAGCACGAGGACTCGTTTGTGTACCTGTCAGCCATTCAAGGCTTGGCTGTGCTGGCCGACTCCTTTCCCGAGAGGATCCTGCAGAAGCTTCTGGAAGCCTTCCGGCGTGGCCCGCCGTCCCTCCCCTCCGCCTCCTCCTCCGACGACACGGCGGAGCGCTCTCTGGAAACGCGTCTCAAGGTAGGAGAGGTCCTCATGAGGGCCAGCAGGGCTATGGGGGAGCTGGCGCCCCACCTGGGGCGTCCGCTGATCGGAGCGTTCCTGCAGGGCACCGGGGACGCGGACCGGACGGTTCGGGCCAGCTGTCTGTCCAACCTGGGAGAACTGTGTCAGAGGCTGAACTACGCCCTGGGCCCGCTGGTTCAGGAGCTGAGCCGCCGTCTGACCGCGGTGATGAAGACCGACGAGGAGGCGGAGGTGAGGAGAGCCGCCGTCCACGTCGTCACGCTGCTCATCCGAGGCCTCGGCGACAGAACCACCCGGGTTCTCGGCGACGTTCTCCTGGACCTGTACCGAGCTCTGAAGTGGGCGGTGCGCTCGGACCGCGACGGCATCACGGTGCTCCACGCTCAGCTGGCCCTGGAAGAGCTCGATGATGTCATGAAGAGGTTCCTCTTCCCGCAGCTGAAGTTGGAAAAGAAAATTATTGTTCTGCCGTAGAGTTCATTAATAATGTATGTTTGGGGTTCAAAGTTCAGGCGGTTAAAGGGGAAAGAAAAAAAATCACCACACCCCTGTGAAGTGAGGGGCGCTCTTGTCATTGTACAAATTTACGTCATATTTGGCAGGCAATTGACCCGACTTCTCCTTTCATTGACAATGGCAAATATTGAGACGTGTGGGGACAAGATTTACGTCATATTTGGCAGACAATTGACCCAACTTCTCCTTTCATGGGCAAATATTAGACGTGTGGGGACAAGATTTACGTCATATTTGGCAGACAATTGACCCAACTTCTCCTTTCATGGGCAAATATTAGACGTGTGGGGACAAGATTTACGTCATATTTGGCAGACATTTGACCCAATTTCCCCTTTCATTGTCAATGGCAAATATTGAGACGTGTGGGGACAAAAGCTAGCGCCTCAAAAACTTGCTCAGAAACGGCACGCAGCCTGTTGGCTGCCGTGTTAAGTGGTCAGATGAGTGGGCCGCACATGGTCTTGGGGACGACTCCACTACAGTAGGGTTGAGCAGAGCAGTGGCAAACTTTTGACCCAGCATTTGAAACCAGCATTAACCCATTCTGAATGGGAACCCATTTTGGTGTCAGCATCATGTTATGCTTTAGCTATTTAAAAATAGCAGATCTACAAGCTCATATCGCGCCACCGAGTGGCGCGATACGAGCTTGTAGGTCTGCTATTTTTTGAAAAATCGAAGAACGACTGACATTTTTTAGAATCTGATCTCAGGTCAGAATGGGTTCATCAGACCAGTGTGTGTCCGGCGGAAACCTCGTATGAATCTGATCTCAGCTCAGAATGGGTTAACAAGTGTAGTGATACGTTTAATGCATGTGAACCTTCATTGCAAACCAAAAATGTGCAATTGCTGAAGTTTATATATTAGTTATTTATTGTCAGTAAACGTATAGGCTACTGTAAAGACTAAATGAGTATCTTCTGTCCATGATTTTAGCAGCACAATTTCCGGTTCACATGATAATCCTTTGTTAACCTTTTTGGAATTATTATTTCAAAAGATTTAAAATGTAAATCTAACATTTTTTCAAAAGAAAGACAGAACAAAACAAATACAAATTTAAGATATAAACAAACCTTCAGACATAATAACAAAAACTATATTAATTCATAATATATATACTTCAGTCAGTATGTTTGGGTCGCGGGGAGACAGCCAGAAAAGCCAGTGTTGTAGCGGGGACACGTGCACGCACACATGCACGCGCATATGCTGTTTACGATTCAGGGTTTACATTGCTTAATCGTATCCATGAAAGTAAGTCAGAAGTAGGGGGGGATCGCACTCCCCCTACCTCTCCTCTGCATCATCAGCGCAAAAAAAATTCAGACCCGTCTGAAGTGAGTGGTGCTGTACTGTACTGTACCCGTGTGTGTCTGTGTCTTAGGCTGTGCAACAGTGACACTTGGTGGTGAACAAACGCTATAACACTATTTTCATGCTTGGACAGACAGACCCAGGGATAGACCCCAGGGACACACATAGCTGTCTATAGGAGTGGTTGCACCACTCAACAAAAAGTAAAATAAAATAAAATGAAATTGCAGTCAAGGCGCCGCCTGTTCAGGGGAGGGAGGAGGTAGGGGGGATAGCGTGTACCTCCACATGCGTTACGCCCCCTTGACACCCATACCTTTATAAAACCAGCATAAAAAGATTTTGAAAAGAAAAGAAAACAAATAAAGATTCACTCTTTTGGGTCACAGGCTAGAGAGTTTGGGAACCACTGATGTAACCACCTCTCCGGTGTGGAGACTCCGGTGTCTCTGCAGAGCGTGCAGGCAACCGAAACTCTCGTCACACCGCTTGCAACGGAAAGGTCTTTCTCCCGCGTGGATCCGCTGGCGGCGAGTCTTTAGGCGACCCGAATCGGTGACACTCTTGTCACATCGTTTGCAGTGGAAAGGCCTTTCTCCGGCGCGGCGACATTGGTGTTTCTTCAGAGCATCGAGCCAACTGAAGCTCTTGTCACACCGTCTACAGTGGTATGGTTTCTCTCCCGTGTGGACGCGTCGGTGCCTCTTCAGACTACCCAACTCACTGAAACTCCTGTCGCACTGCTTGCATTGGTACGGTTTCTCTCCGGTGTGCGTGCGCAGGTGATTCTTGAGGTGACTCGACACGCTGAAGCGCTTGTCGCACTGTGTGCACGGGTAAGGCTTCTCTCCCGTGTGGACGCGCTGGTGAGTCTTCAGGTGACTCAGCTCGGTGAAACGCTTGTCGCACTGTTGACAGCGGAAGGGTTTTTCCCCCGTGTGGAGACGCTGGTGTCTTCTCAGGGTGTCCGACGAGCTGAAGCTCTTGCCGCACTGTCTGCAGTGGTAGGGCTTCTCTCCGGTGTGCATGCTCTGGTGTCTCTTGAGACTGCGCGACTCGGTGAAGCCCTTGAGGCACCGCTCGCACCGGAAAGGGGTTTCCCCCGTGTGGAGACGGCGGTGCTTGTTCAGGTTGCTCAGCCGAGTGAAGCCCTTGGCACACTGCTTACAGACGTGGGTTTTCTTCCCGGCGAAGGCCAGCGGTCGTCCTCCTCCTGCTGGCCGAGTTAAAGTCTCGGCACGCTGGTGACAGCTGCAGGCCGCCGTCGTTCCGTCCGTGTCTGTCCGGTCCGGTTTCTGTCCGGTCGCAGATCCGGTGATCTGCCGACAGGCTGCCGCCGAGGGGATCTGCCCGCTCCTCTGCATCTGGCAGTAGAGGGCGCTGTGGCTCCTCATGGTGTGCTTCTGGAGGAAGACCGGAGACGTGAAGGCATACGTACACTCTGGACAGGAAAACACCTGGGTCTTGGAAAACTGGGATATCATCGTCCGTCTGCCTGCCTGCCGGTCGTCTGCCTGTCTGTCTACCTGCCTGTCGTCTGTCTGTCTGTCTGTCTACCTGCCTGGTCTATCTATTTGTCTGCCTGTCTGTCTGTCGGTCTGTCTACCTGCCTGTCGTCTGTCTACCTGCCTGTCTGTCTGCCGGTCGTCTGACTGCCTGTCTGTGTCCTGCCTGTCTGTCTGCCTGTCTGTGTGTGTGTCCTGTCTGTCTGTGTCCTGTGTGTCCTGCCTGTCTGTCTGTGTCCTGCCTGTCTGTCTGTCTGTCTGCCTGTCTGTGTCCTGTCTGTCTGTCCTGCCTGTCTGTCTGTCTGCCTGTCTGTGTCCTGTCTGTCTGTCTTCTCAGTCTCACAGCAGTGTCTGACAAAGTTGATCTCTAAAGCATATTCACTCTTTATATATCTAGGCGGTCCAGACTCGTGTCTGACGTCTTACGCTTAACACAAATGGTTGCCATGCATGTGTAGCGCTGCCCCCCAGTGGCCCTTCAAGTGTAGCGCTGCCCCCCAGTGGCCCTTCAACGGCAGTGCATGGAAGGGATGCCCAGGTTTGGTCGTTTGCCCAGAACAGAAGCCAGCTTGTAGGTCTGCTATTTTTGAAGAATCGTGAAAAGTGACATGAAAGTGTTTGAGAACGACTGACATAGAAAAAACAGCTTTTTCAAGAAAACAGTCAGAATTTAGAAGAAATTTGCAGAATCGTTCCCAGGTCAAAATGGGTTGCTTGTCTCATTTTTAAGATCTTAAATGGACTTGCACCTCTACCACTGAACCAGTTCATAGATCGAAGGGACAGTGGTGACAGAGCAACAAGGGCGACTACCAGAGGGGACTGTGAAGTGCCAATCAGACGTAGTGTGTTTGGTGAAACAGTCTTCTCTGTTAGAGCCTCCCATCACTGGAACAGTCTCTGTTAGAGCCTCCCATCACTGGAACGGTCTCCCCACAGAAGTAAGAGAGACTTCCAACTATCTGACCTTCAAATTCAACCTGAAAAGGTGGCTAAAAACAATTCAAATCTGTAATCATGAGTAACTAACAACACTAATTAGTATTCGGTGTCATTTATCATTTCACTTTGCAGTTGTTCTGTCCCCTGTACCATGTTGATCTGTATTGTATTGTATTCTGTATGGACGTGGTGTTGGGTGCCTGCACATTATGCACACATGGCATCAACGCATGGTGTTGTGTGCAGGCGCCCTACACTTTGTCTTTCTTTTATCTGTTGTACTGTGTTTTTGTATGGACGTGGTGTTGGGTGCCTGCACATATGCACTCATGGCATCAACGCATGGTGTTGTGTGCAGGCGCATCATTTACTTTTTAAGAGCCTGCCCAGGGACTACACATTTAGCTTTGGCTAACTCTGGCCCATTTACATTGATGTGAAAACTGACATGTTGATTAATGAGCGTTGTCCCCGTCAAAAAATAAATAAAAATAAAATCTGCTGTTGGTATTTGAGGGGCGATAGCCCCTAGCCTAGCTCCTATGTCCAGCCTTTGGTGTATGTGCTAACCTATTTTTTATTTTACAGTCTATGGTGCGAACACAAACTTTGTTCTACACATACATTAACCCATTCTGACCGGGCACCCATTTTGGTGTCAGCATCATGTTATGCTTTATCTATTGAAAAATAGCAGATCTACAAGCTCATATCGCGCCACCGAGTGGCGCGATATGAGCTTGTAGATCTGCTATTTTTGAAAAATCGAAGAGCGACTGACATTTTTAGAATCTGATCTCAGGTCAGAATGGGTTCATCAGACCAGTGTGTGTCCGGCGGAAACCTCGTATGAATCTGATCTCAGGTCAGAATGGGTTTTAACTCCCATTGACCCTCAATGAACAGACACTTTTGAGCGCTCGTTGCATAACACAAACATTGAAGAGGAAGGTGAAGGCACAAATTATGATTGGCCGGAATGATGTATGATGATGATGTACGTACGTACGATGATAGGATCAGCCCTCACTTCATACAGGTGTGACTTTTCATATTTACTGTATATTTATTGCCGTGTAGGATTAGGTTAGAGGTCCCTTTAGTAGGGCCTGAAAGCCCTTTAGTCCCGTTTTAGGATGTTGACTTTCTTCACTTCTATTTGCTCATCCTTATAATGTATGTATCTCTAACTCATAGGAGAGTTACGACATTGAGACAAGCTGGAGTTAGAAGTACGTTGATCTCAACGAGGGCGGCGCAAACAAGAGCTATTTTAAGCGTGTGTGCAACACGACAACTGTTTTAAAGTATTGTACAGTAACAACTAAAGTCTCTTTAATGTTTATGTTGTACGATTACTACAAAACGATCTAAGATAAAGGGATTTAAGATCGTTAACATTTAGTGCCGGAAGTGCATCAAAATAGAAGCTCCGGGGTGCCAGAGTTGTCTGATCGCTTTTACTCTGAAAGCCATGAACCGGAAACACTTTCCTAAAAAAGATGACTTTACAAAGAGACCTCACATCCCTGATCATCTTAATTATTTTTTTTACGCTCCAAAAAACGTTCATATTTTGCGGGAGAGACGGATGAGCAGAAATGAAGCGCCAGCATATCGATCCATTCATCACCACGGAGAGCGCCCTGGATTAGGAGATACGAGTCATTCTTTCCGCCGCGCTAACATGGGAGTCAATGACAAGCTAATAGTTGCACTGAGCGTTAGCATACGGAAAGCGAAAAGCGAAATGCAAAAAAGAAAATAGGAAAAATTCTGAATATTCTTATCTCGCCCCGGTCGCTGGGACGTCGCTAGGACGTCCACAGACGTCGTAGGCACTAATATTTCGGGATCCTTATGACGGCCTCAGGCGTCGTATGAACTGAAACGGTTAAAGCTGGGCTGTTGCCGCCCGAGTCCAATGCATTTCTGCCTACTTCCTTCCGGTCCAGGACTCTCAACAGAAGTCTATGTAGGAGCCACCATTGGACTGAATGAAGCCCCATGACGTGAACGCAGTTTGCTTAACCGTCTATGTCTAAGGCTCTGATGTATCGTTATCGGATGGTTCATTATAGCGTGATGACACGTGCCTTTGTCAGGGATCTTGGAGGTCAGTCTACGACGTCACTATGATGCCAGTCAGCTCCATATTTAGACAAATACAGATCACGAGATTAAACACATTTAGTGCCGGAAGTGCATCAAAATAGAAGCTCCGGGGTGCCAGAGTTGTCTGATCGCTTTTACTCTGAAAGCCATGAACCGGAAACACTTTCCTAAAAAAGTTGACTTTACTAAGTGACCTCACATCCCCGATCATCTTAATTTATTTTTTTACGCTCCAAAAAACGTTCCTATTTTGCGGGAGACGGATGAGGAGCAGAAATGAAGCGCCAGCATATCGATCCATTCATCACCACGGAGAGCGCCCCGGGTTAGGAGATATGAGTCATTCTTTCCGCCGCGCTAACATGGGAGTCAATGACAAGCTAATAATTGCACTGAGCGTTAGCATACGGCAAGCGAAAAGCGAAATGCCCAAAAAAAAAATAGGAAAAATTCTGAATATTCTCATCTCGCCCCGCGTCGCTGGGACGTTGCTAGGACGCCGCTAGGACGTCCACAGACGTCGTAGGCACTAATATTTTGGGATCCTTATGACGGCCTCATGCGTCCTACGAACTGAAACGGTTAGCGGGATTTATTCTGTAGATACAATAGTGTGTTCTCGGTCTATATCTATCGGTCTGACTGTGCCGGGGCGGCAGTGGATCAGGGATTTGAGTGGCCGGTAGAACGGCCGGATGGGAACCGTGAGATTCCCAGTTCGATCCCTGTGGGCTCTCCCAGAAGTCTGTGTCGAAGTGTCCTTGAGCAAGACTCAATGAATTTGCTCCAGATGAGCAGGTTTAGACCTCGATTCTACAAATGTCTTCTAAACCCTGACAGTTTTCTGAAAAAACCCATGTTTCTATGTCAGTCGTTCTCAAACATTTTCATGTCAAGGACCCCCACAAATATATGTAATTGGCCGCCGACCCCCATCTGAAAATATGTTGTTCCAGGAACCCCCCCAGAAGACTTGAGTTAAAAACGTTCGCTGTGAAAGAATATATATTCAAAGATTTGCGCCACATTTTCACGATTTAAAAAAAATTGCAGATCTACACGCTCGTAGCGTGCCACTCGTAGATCTACTATTTTTCAACATTTAACCCATTCTGACCGGGCACCCATTTTGGTGTTGGCATCATGTTATGCTTTAGCTATTGAAAAATAGCAGATCTACAAGCTCATATCGCGCCACCGAGTGGCGCGATACGAGCTTGTAGGTCTGCTATTTTTTTTTAAATCGAAGAACGACTGACATTTTTAGAATCTGATCTCAGGTCAGAATGGGTTAATCAGACCAGTGTGTGTCCAGTGGAAACCTCGTATGAATCTGATCTCAGGTCAGAATGGGTTAAAGTATAACATAATGCTTACATCACCAAAAGGTGTTCCCGTTCAGAATGGGTTAATTGCATGGTTTCCTGATGCCATCTCGGTGTATGTGAATCTGTGAATGTAATGCACAATTCTACATGCTTTAGATAAAAGCGCTTGTATATAAATGCACCATTTACCATTTTACAAGCTCTGGAGACGGGTGAGTGTATCTGACTTTACAACCCATAACTTAGTAAGAATGATCATTCAATAATTCAAGAGGATGTATTTGTTTCACACTCAAACATACTGTATGCACACTGCAGAGTGTGCTAACAGCAAACTACAATATCACAACAAGACAATGATGATGATATTAAATAAAATAAAAATAAGAAACAAAGTTGGCAATAGTACAGGTAAGGTAAGGCGTGGTTTAAAAAAATAATAATCTGGCAGCAATGGGGAGTATGCACTGGAATAATTCAGTGGCTGCATTGAGACAATGGGCTCCATTTCCGTCACCGCTAAAACCCCTTATCCCTAAACTTTTTTTTTTTTTTACTATTTTGAAAAACATTTTTTAACAGTTCATCTACATTGACACGTTGTGAGCTTATTGTAGACTGGCCATTTTAACTATTCGAAAATGTTTTGTAAAATAGTAAAAAAAATAAAATGGCATAGAAGTTTAGGGATAAGAGGTTTAGCGGTGATGAAAATGGAGCCCCATGTGTGCATTTGATTGATTCAAAAGCGTTTTGATTTCAGGAACACCCAAAACTCTCAACAGTTACAGAGAATACCAGACGAGTCGCCCCTTTACCAACTCCCCCCCCCCCCCCGCCCCCCCCCCCACCCTGGGTGTACAGCCCGACAGGAACTGCTCAGCCTGGTATTCCTAAAGTACCCTGAGTAAATGATGCTTTTAAACGGTTAATTCTAACCTTATTCCTATAACCTTACCCTCAGTAAAACTATGCCTAAACCTATACCTAAACTCAACCCCGGTAAACCTATACCTAAACTTAACCCTATAGTAAAACTATGCCCTAAACCCTAAACTTATTTCTAACCTTATTCTCAGTAAAACAAAATAAAGATTACAAGAACTGTGGCACCGAGCACTCGGCGAGGCGGTTTAGGGTGGACCGTACCCGGGATCCCTGGACCCCACGTTGAGGACCAGGGATATGGTCACATTATTCACATTCATACTGTACGTGTGTCAACTTATTCTCTGTAGACGTTTGGTAGCATCAGGTCACTTTCAAAGAAGAAGTGGTCAAAATAAAAATATGTACAAACTGTATAGCTGAAATAGGGCCAATATTACCCATACAATACAAGACCCTCATCTGAAACCATGCTGTTCTATAGTAAAAAAAAAGAAAAGGCAAAGTTTAGGCATATGGGGTTTAGCGGTGAAGCGGGGATGAAAATGGAGCCCATAATGCTTAAAAACACCAAAGGGGGTTCCCTTCCAGTCCAGAATGGGTTCACGGCAAGGACTGTCTAAAGAGGACAAGAAGCGAAGACCGTAAGGGCGCCGCCATGTTGCTCACATGGTGCTCCATGGAAGGAAAGAAACATGCGCAGTTGAGACCAAGGAAGCTGAACGAGGAAGTGTTGGCTGCATATAGCCCATTGTGCATGTTCCTTTCCTTCCATGGAGCACCATGTGAGCAACATGGCGGCGCCCTTACAGTCTCCGCGTCCCGTCCTCTTTAGACAGTCCTTGGTTCACGGGTCCATGCCCTGTAGCGCCCCCAGCAGGTTATGCTGGGCATTGACTAATCCATGGCCTGCAGCACCCCCAGCAGGTTATGCTGGGCTCCCTGCAGCCTCTCCACCTGCTGCAGCAGCAGCGCCCCGAGGCCCTCCAGGTCCTGCAGCAGCAGTCCCTGGCAGTGGCGCAGCTGCGTGCCGAACTGCCGCATCAGCCCCTGCACCCCTCCCACGGAGCCCAGCGCCGCGTCCATGCCCTGCAGCGGGCTCCGCAGTATCTGCAGCTGCGCCCGTATGGCGGGTATGGCCTCCTGTCCCTGCAGGCCCATCACTCCCTGCACGCGCTCCAGCAGCGCCTCCAGGCCCTCCAGCACCCGCGGCAGTCCCTGCAGCCCCTGGATCCGTTCGCACGTGGTCTCCCGCGGCGTCCCCTGCAGCTCCGCCAGGTCGCGCAGCAGGTCCTGCAAGCCCTGCAGACCCAGGAGCAGCTGCACTATTTCCTGCAGTCCCTGCAGCCCTCCCTGTAGCTCCTGCAGCAGCGGCTGTATTCCCTGGACCGCCGCGTGCGCCTGCTGCTGCAGCAGACGCCGGAGCCTCTGGAAGCCCCGGATTCCCTGCAGCCCGCCCTGTAACCTCTGCAGCAGCTGCGCCTGCACTCCCTGGTATCCGTACAGTAGCTGCAGTGCCTGTAAAAACGAGAGGTGGAAATATAGGAATCATGTTATTCACAAGAGAAGTCCAGTGAGAGACGCGGGAGAGACTCGGAGTAGAGCCGCTGCTCCCTCGCCTGGAAAGGAGCCAGCTTAGGTGGTTCGGAGCATCTGGTTAGGATGCCTCTCGAGCGTCTCCCAATAGGGAGGTCCTCGATGCACGTCCCACTGGGAGGAGACCCCCCAGGGCAGACCAAGGACCACGTCCCACTGGGAGGAGACCCTCGGGGCAGACCAAGGACCACATCCCACTGGGAGGAGACCCCGGGGCAAACCAAGGATCACGTCCCACTGGGAGGAGACCCCGGGGCAGACCAAGGACCACGTCCCACTGGGAGGAGACCCCGGGGCAGACCAAGGACCACGTCCCACTGGGAGGAGACCCCGGGGCCAGACCAAGGACCACTTCCCACTGGGAGGAGACCCCCGGGGCAGACCAAGGACCACGTCCCACTGGGAGGAGACCCCGGGGCAGACCAAGGACCACGTCCCACTGGGAGGAGACCCCGGGGCAGACCAAGGACCACGTCCCACTGGGAGGAGACCCCGGGGCAGACCAAGGACCACGTCCACTGGGAGGAGACCCCGGGGCAGACCAAGGACCACGTCCCACTGGGAGGAGACCCCGGGGCAGACCAAGGATCACGTCCCACTGGGAGGAGACCCCGGGGCAGACCAAGGACCACGTCCCACTGGGAGGAGACCCCGGGGCAGACCAAGGACCACGTCCCACTGGGAGGAGACCCCGGGGCAGACCAAGGACCACGTCCCACTGGGAGGAGACCCTGGGGCAGACCAAGGACCACGTCCCACTGGGAGGAGACCCCGGGGCAGACCAAGGACCACGTCCACTGGGAGGAGACCCCGGGGCAGACCAAGGACCACGTCCCACTGGGAGGAGACCCCGGGGCAGACCAAGGACCACGTCCCACTGGGAGGAGACCCTGGGGCAGACCAAGGACCACGTCCCACTGGGAGGAGACCCCGGGGCAGACCAAGGACCACGTCCACTGGGAGGAGACCCCGGGGCAGACCAAGGACCACGTCCCACTGGGAGGAGACCCCCGGGGCAGACCAAGGACCACGTCCCACTGGGAGGAGACCCCCGGGGCAGACCAAGGACCACGTCCCACTGGGAGGAGACCCCGGGGCAGACCAAGGACCACGTCCCACTGGGAGGAGACCCCGGGGCAGACCAAGGTGCAGATGGAGGGATTACATCGACTCACTGGCCTTGGAACGTCTCGGGATCCCCCAGGAGGAATTCACTAATGTTGCTCTGGAGAGGGAAGTCTGGAGCTCTCTGGTGGAGCTGTTGCCCCCGCGACCTGACTACGGATAAGCGGTTGAAGATGGATGGATGGATGGATGGATTTTATTCACACAGACCCCCTTTTCCACCGGTTGGTTCCCAACGGGAACCGGTTCAGTTCTATTTGGTTCTTAGGGCCGATTCATACTCCTATTTTAGCGCTGTTTCGGCGCTGTAGTGCCGAAATGATTTCGGCTCGTCAGAAATTTTCAGTAGCACCGAAGAGCCGACTTTAGGACGGTACCCGCCCCCCCCGAACCTCAAATGACGTCAAATTGTAGGCTCTACAGCGCCGAACCGACTTTTATTCGGCTCTAAAATAGGAGTATGAATCGGCCCTTAGTCCATGAGCCAGATCTCCAAAATTGGTGGGAAAAACTAGACTTATATTAAATTGTTTATAGGATCAATACGAGCAAATTAATACACGATAACCCTTCCACAGTAGTAGCTTTATCATATTTTTCTATTATTTTGCATATTTTCCTACATAATGCCTCATTTAAAAATGTAAAATTTGTAATACAATAAAATAATTGTCTTCGTGTAAGTAATCAATTGGAGAAGTATCATGGTGATAACAATCTAATATAGGTGTAAGAGCCATTTGAGCCATGCATCTATTCTATGCTGTCATTGAAGGCCTTGGTTACCGTGGTTACAGGGAGGGGTATTTAACCCTGGCCCTAATCAGGTGCAGGTGTTGCTGACATGCAGAGGCAAACCGTTTTTAGACTGTGTTTGGATCAGGGCTCATTGTCTACCGGTATATTCTTTTGACTTATATGTTTATTTATATTAGTCTGGACCGCTTTCCCAAATATATGAACCCTGAAGGCAAATCGTGTTAATTTATGGCATACATGCTTTCTAGGGGTATTAAGGTCTGCTGAATCCAAATCTGCTGTATGCCAAGCTCAGAAATGGCTGCTAAGCCCTCAAAATGGAGCATTTAAAGATGGCGGCCACCACTATGCTGAAACATAATAAAACACATTTTCTTTGACTAAACAAGGTAGAAAATAGACTGAAATGTCCTCTTTTATGTTTTCATATATGGGGAATACAATGAAATATTCTGATTTAAGATCAATTGTGAAGAAACCACTTTTATATAATTTATAGTGACAATTGGCCTCTTTAGTCCAGGCCCTTAGGGATATTTCGTGCTAATCAGTCTAAAAGCACCATATTTGGCCCAGATGTAGTCCAAGGCATGTTCTAATGATTTAGCTAGGGGGCCTGAGCTGGTGACCTTCACAGTCGCCATAGTGGCTAAATCCAATATGGCTGCCACCTGAAAACGGTTTTGGCTATATCTTCTGAACCAGATGAGCTACAAATGCAAACTTGGTGTCCATTTCAGGATGTTTGACAATAAGAAACATTTTGGAATACTTGGGTGTGTCTGGACACCTAATTTGCATATGTCCAAGATGGAGGCAATATGAAAATACCTTGTTGTACCTTAACTTTTGACACTATATTGGCAAACTTGTTTTTTCTTTATCCTTAGAAACATTGGAAGGTTCTTATACTGTATGTTGTCGTCTGGACCCTCATTATTGGTGCAATGGCCTCACATATGGCCTGGTTGCTCAGTATAGACTGCACTCACCTTTCAACCACAATAGTATGTGCAAATTGTGCATGCATAAAGTGAGTGGCAAAGTGAGTTTAACGTCGTTTAATGCAATCAGATTTCTGTTTGGAGGTATGGGCTGCCAAGGCCAGAAAGTGTTTTTTTCCACTCAGTAGGCGTTCCCGCATAACTTCTGTGTATGATGATGATGTCACGTGTACCCTCTATGACTATGCCATGGCTTAGGTCTTGGGCACCTCCGACTCTGATAAGAAGGCACTCTGACCTACTTACTTGTACTACTTACTGTTATGGAGTCCCATATACTGAAATCATGAATATGACAACCATGCAGACACAATAGCAGTGGGATGGGACTAGCCACTGAAACCACATGGATGTGCTAAATAAAGATGCTGATGTGAAAATCACAACTGTCTAGAATCGCTAGATGTATGGGGAATCGAGATAGCTGAAGACGCAGATAAAGGAGTCCCTGGACATCAGAGTTGATCTGCACAGGCTCCAAGGTGAGGGCAACCTGTCAGAACCAGTGTTGCCTCCAAAACAGCCTATATTCACAGCCTGTTAGCACATGGAAGAGAGCCAAAGCCAATCCAGAGATGTGATGCTCATGTCTCAAATAAGTGGATTGCAAGAACTATAATTGATAGACAAATGCCTTTATGGCATTTGTCTATATTGAACTATTCTTGTGTCCTTTTCAGGATGGTTTCAAGGCTGTAGTGCAGATAAATCGAATCCAGGTTAGTTTGAGAGCACATTTTTCTTGTTACAAAGCAGCAGTTAACCCTACATGTCATCCCCCCCCGCTTCTCCAGTTACTTGAAGAAGAAAGTACCAGACATTAGGTGTACACGTTGTCATCAATCGTGTGCGTGCGTTCATGTGTGCGTGTGGCAAAATATCAATGATTGCTGGTCTGATCTAAACGTATTGTTTAAAATCTAAACAATGTTAAAATTTTACTTGTACTGTTTCATATGTTAGCTGTATCAAAACTACTTACTTACTACTTAGCCTACTTGTTTTATTGTTTCAAAATCTCTAAACAAGGTTATTTGTTTTGAGTTTAACTCAATCTGGGCGACTTGGGTGCCCTAGCTAAATCATTAGAGCATGCCCTGGGCTGCATCTGGGGAAACTTTGGTGATTAGACTGATCCCTTAGGGCCTTGACTATTCATAGAGAAGCAGCAAGCCATTTGTGGCTGATATTGTAGTTAGGCCATCAGTTTATACCACAGGCATGCAATATTATTTTTAAGCAGTTTCTGCACAAGTATTATGGAGTTGGTTACCTTTATACAATGACACATTATGTACATAATGATCAGGAACATATATAAATTGCATAAAGTTGGTTGGAATAATATTCACCAATAAATGACAATTTTCCCAATATGTATGAATTTTAAGCATTTTCATCAAACTTGATTTCAAATCAGAATATTGAATTGGATTCCCCATATATGAAAACATAAAAATTAGACTTCAGTCTATATTTCTACCTTGTTTAGACAAAAATATAAGCATTTTATTATGTTTCAGCATAGTGGTGGCCGTCATCTTTAAATGGTCCATTTTGAGGGCTTAGCAGCCATTTCTGAGCTTGGCATACAGCAGATTTGGATTCAGCAGACCTTAATACCCCTAGAAAGCATGTATGCCATAAATTAACACGATTTGCCTTCAGCACTTTAAATAAGCACATATTCTGAAATCCTGCCTTGACTATATGTAAAAGTATAGGGCTTTGGCAGCTAATAAATATACATCAACTGAATGGACATGTTTGGAAATCACTTTCTGGAGCACACGTCATAATAACATCAATCCTGGCTGTTGGCAACCAGTAACGCCTAATAATGGGGTTTAGGCGCTACAATTGGTATGGTTTTGCTACACTCAATTCATAATTAAAGGTATATTCAGTGATTTCACTCAAAAAACCTTAGGTTTCGTTTTTGGCTGTGGGACCCAGCCTTTCGTCCAATCAGGATAGAGAGCCAAAAACGAAACCTAAGGTTTTTTGACCCCCAGGGGTTAACTGGGGACAGGGAGGAACTCCTTATATGGCCAGCACACTCTATAGTAGGGAGTAGGGATGTCACGGTGTCCGGTGTTACCGGTGTTACCGGTGGGCGGGCACACCACCGAGTACTTTAATTGCGCACCGATTATACCGTTTATATAAAAAAAAAAAAAAAAAAAAAAGTAAAGTTAATTTGTATTTTTTATTTGCATCCATTCTATGTTGCACATTCTGTAAATTACTAAATTACGATAAACTAACTATCTTGTTATCGATGTTTAGTAGCCTAGTACAAATGTGTCTTCAACTCTCCTCCGCCTGCTCTTCATAGAGGTAAATTGCAGCAGGCACTGAGTAAGCCTATCACAGAAGCCTATGACGAGAGTGGGGGGACTGGGGGAGGGTGAAAGAAGGCCGCATGCAGTTGAGTTGGTTTAGGACAGGTTACAACAGGTTACAGGAGAATACTACAAACAAACAAACATGGCGGAGGCTACGAGCGCGGCGGATTTGGTGGCAAAGCCCAAGGCAAAATCACTTGTTTGGCGTTATTTTGGTTTCATACCCAATGCTGATAGGGAACCTGAAAATCCCGACGAGGTTGTCTGCAAACTGTGCCTCGCTAAAGTGGCCGCTTCTGGAGGCAACACCTCTAATCTAAAGGCTCACCTGGTAGTGAAACACAAGACTGCGGCTGCAAAATTGGGTCTTGCTGCCCGGCGTAAAATCATGGCAGTTGCTTCACACACACAGCCGTCGATTGCTGGAGCAATAAAAACGAAATACAAGCAGGACAGTGTGCGGTGGAAGAGATGCACTGATGCCGTGACCAGGTACATATGCAAAGACATGGTGTCATTCAGGACAGTTGAAAAGAGAGCGTTCAGAGACATGTTGGCCACATTCGACTGCCAGTACCAGGTTCCAACAAGGAATTATTTTTCTGAAACCGCCGTCCCAAATGCCTACGAAAGTATTCGGAGTGAATTGAAGAATGTCATCACAACGGTTGATTACTATGCCCTCACCACCGACTTGTGGTCCAGCCCCAAAATGGCACCCTACATGTCTCTCACTTTTCATTACATCGACAAAGAGTGGAGCCTGGAAGCCAAATGTCTACAGACCAGCTTTTTGCCTGAGGACCACACTGCCGATAACTTAAAAGATGCTTTGCTGACTGCTCTGGAAGAATGGGGATTAAACATCGATAACTTGTCCTGTCTCACGACCGACAGCGGGGCAAACATAAAGGCCGCTGCTCGAAAGTTAGACGTGCCCTGGATGAGCTGCTTCGGGCACAACCTGAACCTCGCCGTGACCAACACAATCAGCAAGACTGAGAAAACCCGAACCGATCATGCCCTGGCTGTTTGTCGCAGAATCAATGGACTGTTCTCCCACAGCTGGAAAAGAAGACGCGATCTAAAAGCGGCGCAGAGAGAGCTTGGAATCGACGAGCACGAGCTAGTGACGGTACGTTTAATATAATTAATATTAGTTTGTAGTGTATTGAGGAAAGGACACATTATTTCCTACTGCTGGGGATGTTAAAGAATACTAATACATGAATATAATATGTAATAATATAAATAAATATAGGATAAGATGTATTTTATTGTAACACTTTATTTTTCATTGTGTATTTATAGGACTGTCCAACTCGGTGGGGCAGCAAGCAACAGATGATCGACAGAATGCTGGAACAGAGGCGGGCAATAAACAGAGTTCTTTCTGAAGATCGCAAAGCAGATGTAAGGATTGACTGGCAAACCCAGGAAGTATTGGAGTCTATGAACAAGGCGCTAAAGCCAGTGAGCGAGTTCACAGATGTTTTGTCCAGCGAGAATTGCATCACCGCCTCAGCCTTACTACCTGTGCTCGACCTGATCAGAGATGAGACGCTAGGCCCTAGTGATGACGACACCACACTGACAGCTTCGTTCAAAGCCGGAATCGTAACGATTTTGCAGGAAAAATACGAAGCTCCAACTCTACCCGAAAAAAGTCTGGACCTGCTGCGCAAGGCAACATTCATGGACCCACGCTACAAGGGTGACTATGATGCAAATGTGGAAGAGACCAAGATCGAGATAAAGGAAGAAGCCGTCGTCATCGGCCGCGAGAGAGCCCCCCCAGCGGTAGCAGACCCAGCCGTGAGTGGAGAGACTGGAGAGAGGGAGGAGGAGGGAGGTGAAGTCCCTGGCCCACAGCAGCAGCCCCCCGTGCCAAAAAAGAAAACTTTAGCGAGTTTATTCAAGCGAAGGGCAACTGCCACGACCACACCCGCGACAATTCCGGAAAAGGTGGATGCCGAGATGGCAAAATATTGCCAAGAATCACTCCTGGATCTAGAGGAGAACCCCCTCCTTTGGTGGAAAACAAATGAACACTCGTTTCCCCTGTTGGCAAACGTAGCCAGAAAATACCTGTGCATTTGTGCAACAAGCTGCGCATCAGAAAGGCTCTTCAGCACAGCGGGCAACATATGTACACCCATTAGATCTCTGCTGAGCCCACAAAAGGTAAACCAGTTAGTTTTCCTGGCAAAGAATATGTAGCGAAAATATAAGTGGAAATATAGATCTGTTACTACTAGGCCTACTGTTACTGTCTGCAGCCAATTAAGGCCAATGTTAGGCCTATGTGACGTTTTATTTGTGTATTTTATTTGTTTAAGTCTGGCAGTTTTTTATTTCAGTTTCTCATTTAATGACACTTTGATTTGGTCATTAAGAGTTGGCAGCTTAACTTAAATTGCACAGTATGCAGGCCGGTTGTTTAAGATGTGTATATGCGACATTGTGCGTGTGTGTTAGTTATGCAAGTCTGCTATTGCAGCATGTGAAATGTGAATGATGCGATTGCGATCGTGTATTCATGTCATTGTTAGCGGGGTTAACGACCGCTGTTTACAGTTTTGGATCAAAGAGGCTTTTTTGATCACTTGAAGTAACTTGTGTCACTTTATTAACAGTTTGCTCAGAGAGCAGAGGTACTACCGACTCCGAGTCCCGACTGTTATTCATGTAAAAAAAAAAAAGCACTGACGGAGAGCTACTACCGACTGTTCATGTTAAAAAAAAAAGCACTGCAGTGAGAAATGTGTGCACTTTGTTTCATGGTTCATAACTTCATACAGGTTTCTTAATAAAACAATATGAACCAACCTATTTTGTATTTTTTCAAAGGGGAAGTATTTTAATGAATGAAATGCCATGATATATATATACATTACTAACGTCGATTAAGGTTTTGATGAGTGTGGTGAGGACTGAGGACATCTAGTGGTTGGAAACGGTGTTACCGGTATAACCGGTGTTAAAGCAAACGGTGAAAACGGTGTAGACATTCTTACACCGTGACAAGCCTAGTAGGGAGGATTATCTCAACTAAACAAAAAAATAAGTGATATTTGAATTAAGTGAAATCACTGAATATACCTTTAACGTTCCAATTTTGGAGCTCTTCAGACACTCATTGGGCCTTCTCTCCAAACAGAACAGACACTCATTGGTCCTTCTCTCCAAACAGAACAGACACTCATTGGGTCTTCTCTCTAAACAGCACAGACACTCATTGGGCCTTCTCTCTAAACAGCACACTCATTGGGCCTTCTCTCCAAACAGAACAGACACTCATTGGGCCTTCTCTCTAAACAGAACAGACACTCATTGGGCCTTCTCTCTAAACAGAACAGACACTCATTGGGCCTTCTCTCTAAACAGCACAGACACTCATTGGGCCTTCTCTCTAAACAGAACAGACACTCATTGGGCCTTCTCTCTAAACAGAACAGACACTCATTGGGCCTTCTCTCTAAACAGAACAGACACTCATTGGGCCTTCTCTCTAAACAGAACAGACACTCATTGGGCCTTCTCTCTAAACAGCACAGACACTCATTGGGTCTTCTCTCTAAACAGAACAGACACTCATTGGGCCTTCTCTCCAAACAGAACAGACACTCATTGGGTCTTCTCTCTAAACAGAACAGACACTCATTGGGCCTTCTCTCTAAACAGAACAGACACTCATTGGGTCTTCTCTCTAAACAGCACAGACACTCATTGGGCCTTCTCTCTAAACAGCACAGACACTCATTGGGCCTTCTCTCTAAACAGCACAGACACTCATTGGGTCTTCTCTCTAAACAGAACAGACACTCATTGGGCCTTCTCTCCAAACAGCACAGACACTCATTGGGTCTTCTCTCTAAACAGAACAGACACTCATTGGGCCTTCTCTCTAAACAGCACAGACACTCATTGGGTCTTCTCTCTAAACAGAACAGACACTCATTGGGCCTTCTCTCCAAACAGCACAGACACTCATTGGGCCTTCTCTCTAAACAGAACAGACACTCATTGGGCCTTCTCTCCAAACAGCACAGACACTCATTGGGCCTTCTCTCCAAACAGAACAGACACTCATTGGGCCTTCTCTCTAAACAGCACAGACACTCATTGGGTCTTCTCTCCAAACAGCACAGACACTCATTGGGCCTTCTCTCCAAACAGCACAGACACTCATTGGGCCTTCTCTCCAAACAGAACAGACACTCATTGGGCCTTCTCTCCAAACAGCACAGACACTCATTGGGCCTTCTCTCCAAACAGCAGACACTCATTGGGTCTTCTCTCTAAACAGAACAGACACTCATTGGACCTTCTCTCCAAACAGAACAGACACTCATTGGGCCTTCTCTCTAAACAGCACAGACACTCATTGGGCCTTCTCTCCAAACAGCACAGACACTCATTGGGCCTTCTCTCCAAACAGCACAGACACTCATTGGGTCTTCTCTCCAAACAGAACAGACACTCATTGGGCCTTCTCTCTAAACAGAACAGACACTCATTGGGCCTTCTCTCCAAACAGAACAGACACTCATTGGGTCTTCTCTCTAAACAGCACAGACACTCATTGGACCTTCTCTCCAAACAGAACAGACACTCATTGGGCCTTCTCTCTAAACAGCACAGACACTCATTGGGCCTTCTCTCCAAACAGCACAGACACTCATTGGGCCTTCTCTCTAAACAGAACAGACACTCATTGGGTCTTCTCTCCAAACAGCACAGACACTCATTGGGTCTTCTCTCTAAACAGCACAGACACTCATTGGGCCTTCTCTCTAAACAGAACAGACACTCATTGGGTCTTCTCTCCAAACAGAACAGACACTCATTGGGCCTTCTCTCTAAACAGAACAGACACTCATTGGGTCTTCTCTCTAAACAGAACAGACACTCATTGGGTCTTCTCTCCAAACAGAACAGACACTCATTGGGCCTTCTCTCTAAACAGAACAGACACTCATTGGGTCTTCTCTCTAAACAGAACAGACACTCATTGGGTCTTCTCTCTAAACAGCACAGACACTCATTGGGCCTTCTCTAAACAGAACAGACACTCATTGGGCCTTCTCTAAACAGAACAGACACTCATTGGGTCTTCTCTCTAAACAGAACAGACACTCATTGGGCCTTCTCTCTAAACAGAACAGACACTCATTGGGCCTTCTCCAAACAGCACAGACACTCATTGGGTCTTCTCTCTAAACAGCACAGACACTCATTGGGCCTTCTCTCTAAACAGAACAGACACTCATTGGGTCTTCTCTCTAAACAGCACAGACACTCATTGGGTCTTCTCTCTAAACAGCACAGACACTCATTGGGTCTTCTCTCTAAACAGCACAGACACTCATTGGGCCTTCTCTCTAAACAGAACAGACACTCATTGGGCCTTCTCTCTAAACAGCACAGACACTCATTGGGCCTTCTCTCCAAACAACACAGACACTCATTGGGTCTTCTCTCTAAACAGCACAGACACTCATTGGGTCTTCTCTCTAAACAGCAGAGACACTCATTGGGCCTTCTCTCTAAACAGCACAGACACTCATTGGGTCTTCTCTCTAAACAGAACAGACACTCATTGGGTCTTCTCTCTAAACAGAACAGACACTCATTGGGTCTTCTCTCTAAACAGCACAGACACTCATTGGGCCTTCTCTCTAAACAGAACAGACACTCATTGGGCCTTCTCTCTAAACAGCACAGACACTCATTGGGTCTTCTCTCTAAACAGCACAGACACTCATTGGGTCTTCTCTCTAAACAGCACAGACACTCATTGGGCCTTCTCTCTAAACAGAACAGACACTCATTGGGCCTTCTCTCTAAACAGCACAGACACTCATTGGGCCTTCTCTCTAAACAGCACAGACACTCATTGGGTCTTCTCTCTAAACAGCACAGACACTCATTGGGCCTTCTCTCTAAACAGCAGACACTCATTGGGCCTTCTCTCTAAACAGCACAGACACTCATTGGGCCTTCTCTCTAAACAGCACAGACACTCATTGGGTCTTCTCTCTAAACAGCACAGACACTCATTGGACCTTCTCTCCAAACAGCAGACACTCATTGGGTCTTCTCTCTAAACAGAACAGACACTCATTGGGCCTTCTCTCTAAACAGCACAGACACTCATTGGGCCTTCTCTAAACAGAACAGACACTCATTGGGCCTTCTCTAAACAGAACAGACACTCATTGGGTCTTCTCTCTAAACAGAACAGACACTCATTGGGCCTTCTCTCCAAACAGCACAGACACTCATTGGGCCTTCTCTAAACAGAACAGACACTCATTGGGCCTTCTCTCCAAACAGCACAGACACTCATTGGGCCTTCTCTCTAAACAGAACAGACACTCATTGGGTCTTCTCTCCAAACAGCACAGACACTCATTGGGTCTTCTCTCCAAACAGAACAGACACTCATTGGGCCTTCTCTCTAAACAGCACAGACACTCATTGGGCCTTCTCTCTAAACAGCACAGACACTCATTGGGCCTTCTCTCTAAACAGCACAGACACTCATTGGGCCTTCTCTCTAAACAGCACAGACACTCATTGGGCCTTCTCTCTAAACAGCACAGACACTCATTGGGCCTTCTCTCCAAACAACACAGACACTCATTGGGTCTTCTCTAAACAGCACAGACACTCATTGGGTCTTCTCTCTAAACAGCACAGACACTCATTGGGCCTTCTCTCTAAACAGCACAGACACTCATTGGGCCTTCTCTCTAAACAGCACAGACACTCATTGGGCCTTCTCTCCAAACAGCACAGACACTCATTGGGTCTTCTCTCCAAACAGCACAGACACTCATTGGGTCTTCTCTCTAAACAGCACAGACACTCATTGGGCCTTCTCTCTAAACAGCACAGACACTCATTGGGCCTTCTCTCTAAACAGAACAGACACTCATTGGGTCTTCTCTCTAAACAGCACAGACACTCATTGGGCCTTCTCTCCAAACAGAACAGACACTCATTGGGCCTTCTCTCCAAACAGAACAGACACTCATTGGGTCTTCTCTCCAAACAGCACAGACACTCATTTGCATTAGTTGTAACTGGAGATGCACGATATAATCGGTAGCGTATCGAAATCGCCATATTTAATAGATTTTGGTGATACAAGAATATATCTCCACCGAGCACCTGGTTGACTGTCTCTTTGTCATTGTCACCTGGTTGACTGTCTCTTTGTCATTGTCACCTGGTTGACTGTCTCTTTGTCATTGTCACCTGGTTGACTGTCTCTTTGTCATTGTCACCTGGTTGACTGTCTCTTTGTCATTGTCACCTGGTTGACTGTCTCTTTGTCATTGTCACCTGGTTGACTGTCTCTTTGTCATTGTCACCTGGTTGACTGTCTCTTTGTCATTGTCACCTGGTTGACTGTCTCTTTGTCATTGTCACCTGGTTGACTGTCTCTTTGTCATTGTCACCTGGTTGACTGTCTCTTTGTCATTGTCACCTGGTTGACTCTCTCTTTGTCATTGTCACCTGGTTGACTGTCTCTTTGTCATTGTCACCTGGTTGACTGTCTCTTTGTCATTGTCACCTGGTTGACTGTCTCTTTGTCATTGTCACCTGGTTGACTGTCTCTTTGTCATTGTCACCTGGTTGACTGTCTCTTTGTCATTGTCACCTGGTTGACTGTCTCTTTGTCATTGTCACCTGGTTGACTGTCTCTTTGTCATTGTCACCTGGTTGACTGTCTCTTTGTCATTGTCACCTGGTTGACTGTCTCTTTGTCATCGTCACCTGGTTGACTGTCTCTTTGTCATCGTCACCTGGTTGACTGTCTCTTTGTCATCGTCACCTGGTTGACTGTCTCTTTGTCATTGTCACCTGGTTGACTGTCTCTTTGTCATTGTCACATTACCTCGAGCAGGGTTTCTGTGGACATGTAGTGCTCCATGTCCATGGTGTCCACAATGTGTCCCTCCTTCCTCAGGAACACCACTGCCTGCCTGTCAAGAGGACACATGGCATGAAGCAAAATACAACCTGTAACGATGATGTTTTAGGACGACCAGCTGAAGAAATCAGAGATTTGAGGTATCACGGTGGTTTGCATGACATTTCTGAGACCACTCATGTTTCTGGAAGATGATTCTAAACTTTTATTCTACTGCTAGTTTGATCACTTCAAATACTCTGTCATCTGAAAAGAACAAATGACCGAAAATAGCCAATCTACAAGCTCACTCACAGTCACATGTTGCGCTGCGACATGTTCACTGTGACAGTGGAAATGTGAGACAAACAGAAAATGGTTCAGTGCTTTGACAGAAAACAAAGAAAACAACAAAACAAAAACCACAATCAACTTAACAGCCTCCCTCCCATTAACGAGTTTCACAAGTTATTTTTTCATTGTTTAATTTGCGTTTTTAATATTATATAAGTTTTTCCATCGGACAGAGTGGGATAGGTGACGCGTTCGGACGTCGCCATCGCAAAAAACATCCGTCGCACTGGCATGCAAAGGCTTCTGGGAAATTGAGGCTCAATGTATTGCAATGGCGGCAAATGGTGGCAAACAGCGCGTGCGTTCCTCCTCCGCTCTGTTGTTGTTGATCGCCACTTTGGATTATTTCTCAACGCTACGACAAGCGATCAAACCGTTTTAAACGGATTTTCATGAAAAGCAACGATGATGTCGGCACGGTGGCTCTTCAAAGGTTAGTGAAATCAGCGATCCGGTTTGATATCAATAATAACCCATTCTGATCGGGAACCCATTTTGGTGTTATAGCATCACGTTATGCTTTAGCTATTTGAAAAATAGCAGATCTACAAGCTCATAGCGCGCCACCGAGTGGCGCGCTACGAGCTTGTAGGTCTGCTATTTTTGAAAAATCGAAGAACGACTGACATTTTTAGATTCTGATCTCAGGTCAGAATGGGTTTAATCAGACCAGTGTGTGTCCAGTGGAAACCTCGTATGAATCTGATCTCAGGTCAGAATGGGATAAAGCTTATCAGACGGAACGTTACGCCAGAAGCAGTTACCGGTTGGATTCCAACAGGCGGAACATTCCGTCAGAAGAAGCAGTTAATTTGTGAACTAAAGTGGTAAAAGTCTCGTACTGCTGGCTCCATAAGGACACACAGCTCCCTGACAGACCAAACGTATTGCTCTAGCAGTGTCCGATACGGAGACAGTATGACATTCCTGTTTGTTTACAGGGCTCCTGTGAGCCGAGCAGACTAATGTCAAAATAGTAAGATGGAAGACAGAAGTAAGACAGGTAAATAAGTGTCGGAGAGGAGAGGGGGGTCTTACCAGATGGCAGGCATACTGATGCCATCAAGTCTCCGTCTCAGCTCCTGGAGGCTGATGCCCTCTACGTCTCCACAACTCTTTATCGTTCTCAGGACCTTAAGGGAGAGAAAAATAATCACAATTATTTGTACGGCATTGGTTTTGTACAGGAATGAGTCTCAATGAGGTTGTTTGTTTGTTTGTTTGAGGTTTGCATTTCCGGAGGTCCCCAGACAAAAACTGTTGAGAACGCCTAGTGACTAAATCATCACAATCTAAAGATATAACAATGGCTCAGGGGTAGAGTGGCCGGATGGGAACCGCAAGGTTCCCAGTACGATCCCTGTGGGCTCCTCCCAGAGTCAGTGTCCAAGTGTCCTTGAGCAAGACTCTGAACCCCTGATTGCTCCTGATGTGCAGCTTGGTGCCTTGCATGGTCCCCCCCCCCCCCCCCCCTGTCATTGGTTTATGAATGGGTGAATGAATGTAATGCACAATCTATGTAAAGCGTCAAGGCGCTATACAGTATAAATGCACCATTTAGCATTTTGAACATGGTGAAAAACCAGCCTCTGGGACGGTCATCCGTCGTTGGCATGATTTATTTTAGCGACAGTTCAGTAACTATACCAGTATATATTAATAGTACTAGTCCTTACCCGTTCTGAATATATGAACAGCAAATCATGTTCAGTGTGCGATGTAATAGATCACATTACTGATAGGGGGGGGAATTGTTTACAGATGGTCTTGGGAAGTTGGGTTGGGCACAAAAGTATAGGCTAATTAAATGCTGTAGTACAATCATAAGTACACCATTGATGTGTGTAAATATGGTGGTGATATTCTGCCTATAAATGGAAGTTATTGAATGTGTGCAAGTTCGGTGTGGCACTTTGTAGACGGTCCCTAACCGCTCACCGTCTCCCGGCCGCGATGCTTCCCCAAAGAAGAAGTTATGTCGACTGACGCAAGAGTAGCTGTACTATGGGTCCGAGTTGTTTTCCTCGTGTGGGTCTGATGCATAGGTCTGATGCCTGCCTGGGGGCGGTGTGAAAAAGGGGAAGTGCGTTGGAGAATGCAAGGGGAATGTTGCGCCGGAAACTGTGTCCCAGTATTAATCTGTGTCCGTCCCAACATGCATTTCACTGGTGACACTGGTGACACGTGATTTGCGGGGAGATGAGTTGTTCAGTACCCCCTTGTGGCCGTGGGGGGTATTGCGCCCTGGGTGCAGTTGGATTATTATTTCATATAAATGGGTATTGTACAGTAAATATGACATGAATATGAATGCAAAGTAGTGGTTGAGGTGTGGACAGGCTAGCTGTTGGTGTTGTGCATGGTGAGATGTGTGCAAACGGTGTGGTTTAGTAGGAGAAGACGGCCAAAGGATGCAACACACACACACACACACACACACACACACACACACACACACACACACACACACATTAACACAGGTTAATTCACTAATAAATTCATTATTAATCATTAATGTGTCAAATTGAAAAAAGGGCTCCGTTAAGACCTCCATATTATTATGGTCAATGCCTGTGTGAAAAGTGGGAGCGATTGGTGCAGGCAATGAGGAGATACGGCGGTGTTTCTGACATTCATTCATTGTTAGAATGATAGTATGATATGATGATGTAGTTAGTGCCTGGAGATGAGATGTATAGTTATGTGTACAGCAGGAAGAAAACACAAAGTACGTTTCAATAAGAATATTACTTTGTGTGGAGTTTGCATGTTCTCCCCGTGTCCCCTAGGGTAGGTACCCTCACATGTTCTCCCCGTGTCCCCTAGGGTAGGCACCCTCACAAAAAACATGCAGTAATCCTGGTCTCTAAATTGCCTCCCCCTGGCCAGGCCGGGGCGCCTGATGGAGGGGAAAGGAACTGGTTGGAATAACGTGTTCCTTCCACGCGCTACGTCCAACCAGGGAAACTCCCCCCTGTCAGGTGTAAAGGAGCAACTTGGACACTCAGGCATGAAGGAAGCATGAGTTCAAGTCCGTTGCTCTCCCCTTGTCCCCCATATATAGGGACTAGGTTGGTGGAGGGTGTGTAGAGCCCAGGATCACATTAGATGATTGACACAGGGGTGAAAAATGGGTTACAAAATCGTGGGATAAAAAAATATATATTAGAAAAAATAAATATATTACTTTGGTGATGGTGTCTGTCAGTTTGTAGAGTAATATATTACTTTGGTGATGGTGTCTGTCAGTTTGTAGAGTAATATATTACGTTGGTGATGGTGTCTGTCAGTGTGTAGAGTAATATATTACTTTGGTGATGGTGTCTGTCAGTTTGTAGAGTAATATATTACTTTGGTGATGGTGTCTGTCAGTGTGTAGAGTAATATATTACTTTGGTGATGGTGTCTGTCAGTGTGTAGAGTAATATATTACTTTGGTGATGGTGTCTGTCAGTTTGTAGAGTAATATATTACTTTGGTGATGGTGTCTGTATAGAGTAATATATTACTTTGGTGATGGTGTCTGTCAGTTTGTAGAGTAATATATTACTTTGGTGATGGTGTCTGTATAGAGTAATATATTACTTTGGTGATGGTGTCTGTCAGTTTGTAGAGTAATATATTACTTTGGTGATGGTGTCTGTATAGAGTAATATATTACTTTGGTGATGGTGTCTGTCAGTTTGTAGAGCCAGCCGTCGTCGACGGAGAAGACAAGTCCATCGTCCACCAGGGACTCCACGGCCTGCCTGACGGAGCACCGGAACCATAGGATTTAGATAAACCATATTAACACTCATATTAACACCCCGAACGCCCGGGGTTATTTCATCCATTATATCATACTAGCCCTTACCCGTTGTGAGATATTTGCCCCCCCCCCCCCCTTGTGGCCGTGGGGGGTACTGCGCCCGGGTGCGTTTGTAATTGACTAATGAATTCATTAATAGTAATTGATGTGTGAAATCGAAAAAAGGGCTTCGTTACGCCTTTGTTACGCCCTCCATATGGTCAATGCCTGTGTGAAAAGTGGGAGTGATTGGTGCAGGCAGTGAGGAGCTACGGCTGTGTTTCGGACACACAGACAGACACTCAGACATTGTTAGAATTATAGTATGATTAAAGGAACCAAAATATACCACAATCATCTTTACTAAAAAGTATTGTACTGCTGATATCTTGCTCCAGCATTGTCCTTATATAGAGACAACTGTATGACATTCCTGTGAGCTGACATGACTAATGTGTTAACCCATTCTGACCTGAGATCAGATTCTAAAAATGTCTTCTACATCCTGACAGTTTTCTGAAAAAGCTACGTTTCTATGTGAGTCGTTCTTCGATTTTTCAAAAATAGCAGACCTACAAGCTCTATGAGCTTGTAGATCTGGTATTTTTCAATAGCTAAAGCATAACATAATGCTAACGCCCAAAATGGGTTAAAAGAAAAAGTCTTACTTGGTGACAGCCAAACTCCTGCCACAGATTGTGGCCAGGTCCGGAATACAGACGCCATCCCTCCAAAACTGTATATACACCAGAACCTTAGGAGAGAGTCAGAATACGTTTTATCACCAGGTATGTTTTTCATTATGGAATTTGTGCAAATGTATGTTTATTTAATTGAACAACCCAAAAGTCTCTGTCTGTGTGTACGTCTGTAATCCACGTAACTCGAGAACCGTTCACGCCCAAATTCGACACACGTGTTCCACAGACACCACCACAGGGAGCAGAGTGCCCGGTGTCGAGTCGGTCGGACCCACGGTTGTTCAGAACCGCCCCCAAAGAGGGCCCCTGCCCGGGCTCTGGCCCAGTGCCCAGCGCCTCAGAACCGCCCCCAAAGAGGGCCCCTGCCCGGGCTCTGGCCCAGTGCCCAGCGCCTCAGAACCGCCCCCAAAGAGGGCCCCTGCCCGGGCTCTGGCCCAGTGCCCAGCGTCGCAGCCCCCTCTAGAGACCCGGAAAAGGATTCCCCGTTCATTTTAATCATACTTATTTAAAGCCGTTTACGCCGCGGACAAAGCCAACTCTTGTCGTGACAAATCATGACAATAAACGATGTTTTGGGCCAAACAAATAATTAGAAAGAAGGAAAAAAAACGGCAGGTTACAACACTTTCTTTTTTGTTGTTTTTCTTCTTTGTAATTATTTATTTGGTCCAAAATATTGTGTTTGTTGTCATGATTTGTCACGACTCGAGTTGGCTTCGTACGACGCTTAAAAAGGTCTTTAAATAAATACTTTTTGAAATGTCTATGGGAAAAATGCATTGGGAATTATTTCCTGGGCCTGGCGTCGTCATGAAAGTGGGCGGGACTGCGACGCTCTATATGGAGCTGGCCTGTTCCGTCTGCATAGACTCCATATATTATATGGGCACAAAAGGGACACAGGCATGATATCTGGTTGGGGCATGCATTCCCAACTTGCATCGTTCCAAGTAGGCCAGTGCCCAACGGGCAACGCTCTAGTTAGCATAAAAAACTAAAATAGTCTCCGCAGTCCCAGGACAGACATGGGGTACATTATCCCATTTAGGCCTGACTCTTCTAAGTCCTGACAGTTTTCTGAAAACCCTGTGTTTCTATGTCAGTGGTGCTCAATAAGGACCCCAGAAAATCTATGTATTTGGCCGCCGACCCCCATCTGAAAATATGTTGTTCCAGGGACCCCCCCCCGAAGCAAAGATTTTAGTTAAAAAAAAACGTTCGCTCTGAAAGAATATATATATTCAAAGACTTGTGCCACATTTTTACGTTTTTTCAAAAATAGCAGATCTAAAAGCTCGTAGAGCGGCACTCGGTGCCGCTCTACGAGCTTGTAGATCTGCTATTTTTTCAATAGCTAAAGTGTAACACAATGGTTAAAACACAGAAAGTGGTTCCCTTCCATCCCTGAATGCGTTATTAGACAGCCAAGTTTACAATACAGTAAGTACAGTTCAATGAGACGCGAAACAATACTTTGTTGATGGTGTCTGATGGTGTGTAGTGAAACTGGTCTAAAGAACATTACTTTGTTGATGGTGTCTGATGACGTGTAGTGAAACTGGTCGATGGTGGAATAGATGTATCCCTCGTTGCTCAGGAACTCCACTGCTTCCCTGTCACAGGAAGGTGGAAAAGGTGATTCAGATACTGTGTACTGTGAGATGCAAACTATTCAGATACTGTGTACTCTGTGATGCAAACTATTTAGATAGTGTGTACTCTGTGTAGGGGTGGGTCCCGAACGTCGGTACCAATCCGGTACCGAACCGAACATGCTCTAGTACCGGGTACCCATTACAATAATTCAATTTCGGTTCTCTCTATCGGTTCCTGGGTGACACCATGCACGCACGCACATAAAACAGCTGATTATAATCAGATCCTGCTACTCGGAGAGCCAGCAACAGAATGGACCGTGGTAATCGCTCTTGTCGCTCAAAAGTATGGCTTCACTATAGTAGACAATCAAAGCAGTTAGCGTCCACTGTCCAGACTCCAGATGCCGTGGCCGCGGTGCTCCGCTCGCACACAATACAACAACAAAGTTAACTTCGGGAGAGAGCCCCCACAGATCTGCCCTTCATGCAACGAACGGCAGATCGATGAGCGCATGGGGGGTTTTGCAGCCTGGCGCACTGGCGCAGCTCCATGCGCGTTGTGGATCTCTCATTTTATGGAACGAACGTACCACCGGTATGCTGTTAGCTTGTTGCTAACGGGACCCTGTTAGCAACAAGTCTATCTCTCTTTCTCTCAGACGTTCTCTCTAACACGTCTCTCTCTCTCTCCCTCTCTCTCTCTCTCTCTCTCGCGCGCGCGTGCGTGCGTGCGCGTTAGAGAGACGCTCTCTCTAACACGTCTTTCTTTCTCTCTCTCTCTCTCGCGCGCGCGCGCGTTAGAGAGAGACGCTCTCTCTAACACGTCTTTCTTTCTCTCTCTCTCTCTCTCTCTCTCTAACACGTCTTTCTTTTTCTCTCTCTCTCTCTCTCTCTCTCTCTCGCGCGCGCGCGTTAGAGAGAGACGCTCTCTCTAACACGTCTTTCTTTCTCTCTCTCTCTCTCGCGCGCGCGTTAGAGAGAGACGCTCTCTCTAACACGTCTTTCTTTTTTTCTCTCTCTCTCTCTCTCTCCCGTTGAAGCACTGTAGTGTTGCACTGTTCTGATGTGATATTACCGGTATATGAAATAGCCTATCATACATTGAATTTTTATGTTATAATTTGCATCTGAACTTGTCAGTAGCCTAACTGTAGGCCTTTACCACAGTACTGTGGTAGTATACTGTGGAAGAGGATGTTACACTATTTATTCATTACATGTCTTAAATTGACATTGAGCTTTTTTTTTAAACATTTGACCTCTTTTATATCATTTTGGAACCGAAATAGGGAACCGTTAAGAACCGGAATCGATAAGCAGTACCGGAATCGGTACCGGACTCGAAAAAATCCTAACGATACCCATCCCTAACTCTGTGTGTACCTAAACTATTTAGATACTGGGTACACACTTGACTAAACAAAGTGCTCTCAAATTAACACATTCTTTTGCTAAGGACGTGTAATGTAAAGACGTCCTTTCTAATCAAACTCGCTCGTAACTCCTAATCTAGGAAGCTCTCCATGGTTTTGTCTTCATTTCTGACTCCAGCATGCATCTCGTTTTGGAATATAAACGCTCCCAGCGTCGTGCTCTGAACAACTTACCAGATGACCGGCAGACTCATGTAACCAATGTGTTCCTCCAGGTCTTGGAGGCTGATGCCCTCAGCATCTTCACAGCTCTTTATCACGCTCAGCACCTTAGGAGAGAGAACCACTGTTAGTTTTATTGACAGATTGTGTATTTGCACAAACAAGGAATTCTGTGAGGGGGGACACGTTATATACAGCATGGGATTGTGGACTAAATACTATCCAAACGACAACAAAATATTCTTTAGTTTTGGGTCTGAGAGGTCCGGGGGGCGGCGGTGGCTCAGGGGTAGAGTGCCTGGATGGTAACCGTAAGGTTGCCAGTTCGAACCCGGGCTCCCCCAGAGTTACTGTGTCCTTGAGCAAGACACTGAACCCCTAATTGCTCCCGATGTGCTAGTTGGTGCCTTGCATGGTTTCCGCTGCCATCGGTGTGTGAATGTGTGAATGTAATGCACAATCTCTGTAAAGCGCCTTGGATAAAGGCGCTATATAAATGCACCATTTATACAGCATGGGATTGTGGACAAAATACTATCCAAACGACAACAAAATATTCTTTAGTTTTGGGTCTGAGAGGCTAAATGTAATCAAATGGTCTGTGTTACCCATGTCACCCTAACATAAGTCTAGCTAATGGAGGTTCTGTTCTCACCCATGTCACCCTAACACAAGTCTAGCTAATGCAATCGTTATCGGTTGATGGAGTTATTTTCCTAACGCTGATGTTTCCTGACTCACCTGCTCATTTGGCCGCAGCATGAGAGCAGCCATGTCGTTGTCCTGCATAACAGCAGTAAGAAACATCATGTACAATTAGTTGCAAATATTCTCCTTGAAATATGAATATCGTTGAACATTAAGGAACCGGCTGTTGTGGGTACTCCGTACAATGGCGGCAACGTACAATGCACTTTACATTCCTTCATTCATTCATTCAAGTTTTGTTGACTCTCGAAATGACCCGATCTGGGCAACGTTTCAACCAAAATGACGACTTTACTTGTAGCATGGAATACTTGTAGCGGTCCATGTTGATGGTGGAGTAGATGCATCCCTCCTTCTTCAGAAACACCACCGACTGCCTGTCGAGAGGAGAGCGGGAAGGTGATGCATTCATACTGTATGTTTGCATAGTGTGTGTGTCTAATATCTAGTATTACTGGGCTGTGTTAGGAAGACATTAGCCTCGGTACCAGGCTTTCATTTTTGTTGGTGCAAAAAATTGAAAGCCTGGAGGAACGTATTGGCCGCTCTGGTCTAAAATTGGGAGTCAACCCTTCCGGGTGGGCGTCGCTCCAAATGATGTGACGTAGCGCTGCACTAGGGGGGAGAGGAGGGGCCGGGGGTGACGGACAGATCGATGAGATCCAATCAGGGCGTGCGCAAATCTCAGCCGCGACCCGCCCCTCTAGACCAGAAACCTAACACGTTAGCTCAGGCTAGGAAGACATATACTATCAAGGTCAAGGTAAACTTTATTGTCCACAAGGGGAATTTGTCTTGGGCTTTCACCCCAGCTACAGCCACACATAAAACACCAATGACAACAAAAATACATTACAGAGGAAGACACAACATTACACTAATTGCACACATGATGTGTGCAATTGCACTTACTGCAGTTACTGCTGTTTCAGAGCCTCGTTCAGCATCTTAGTTGATGCTGATACAAACGATTTTTTTAAACCTGATGTACTTCCACCAGAGGGCAGAAGTACAAACTCGCCATTTAATGTAGCCTGCTCATAAATAGACTGCAGAGAGGGGAGTTGTCTTATAACCCTATGATCTTCCCTGCAGTCTGCACCAATCTGAACATTTTGGACCTCAGTTGCACTGAGGATCAGACATCATACATCTTTTATTTTTTACTCAAATCTTTTCTTCTGTGGGGTCCCTGGAACGAATGAGTCTCAGATGGGGGTCAGGCCCCACTATGTAAAGTATTTGGGGTCCTTGACATGAAATAGTTTGAGAACCACTGACATAAAAACATGTCATGGTTTAGAACCACTGACATAAAAACATGTCATGGTTTAGAACCACTGACATAAAAACATGTCATGGTTTAGAATACATTTGTAGAATCTGGCCGCAGGTCTCAATGGGGTAAAGGGGCCAGATTAATTATTATTACCATAATAATATGAAGGGAAAATATGCATAGTGTACAACCAGGGTGCCCAAAAGGTAGATTGTGATCTACCAGTAGATCACACAGGCTGTGCAAGTAGACCACATGACATGCCCCTAAAAAATATAATTTAAATAAAAACAAAAACTATTTTTGTCATCTCCCACAGTTTTCCTCTATTTCTCATTCCAAGTGTGTTTGCCTAATATGTAACTATTTTCAGCAATGGGATAATAGGCCTATATATTTTTTGGTAGGTAGATCTGATCATTTTGAAAGTAGCTCTCAAGTCTAAAAAGTGTGGGCACCCCTGGTGTACAAGAAGAGGGTCTTACCAGATGGCAGGCATGCTCATGCCATCGAGTCCTTTCTTCAGCTCCTGGAGGCTGCTGCCCTCTGCAGCTGTAATAATCAGGCTCAGAACCTTAAGAAACAATCAAAAAATATGTTTTTTTAACTTTCTTTTTTTGTATGTTTTGCACATACATACAACAACTGTTCCAACGTTAGTCGGAAATCCGTAGTCTCTGGATAAAAGAGGACTATAGCACTTCCAGTCACGTGAAAAAGTGTTTTTAAAATAGAAAAACCTAACGTTACTTTGCTGATGGTGTCGGTCAGTGTGTAGTGACTCCCGTCAACGGAGAAGATCAGTCCATCCTCAACCAGGGACTTCACTGCTTGCCTGTCAGAGGACAGTTGAACGTTGATGGTTTAGTTTAGATACATTTCAATTAAGCAATATTACACGAGAGGGTGTGGGTTAACGTGATTATTGCCACGACAGTGTCGAGTTCCGCAAGCATCACTGAAGTGCGGGTCTTACGACTTACGTGATGAAAGGCATACTGAAAGGTCTTACGTGATGAAAGGCATACTGAAAGGTCTTACGTGATGAAAGGCATGCTGCTATAAACCAGTCTCTGGTCCAGGTCTTGAAGGCTGACGCCCAGAGGACACGGATGGTTCTTTATCAAACTCAGCACCTTGGGAGAGATTCACACATTAGCTAATGGAGGTTCTGTTTTCACCCATGTGATTACGTGAGGTTGGTGCGTTACACGTGAGGTTGGTGCATTACACTGGATGATGACAGCTTTAAGGTTAATTTTTTTTACAGTTATGTACAAATATTCTAGATCAGTAGCATTTAGTCAGAAGTCAGAATGATGTCAGAACAATCCAGCTCCATATATGGACACTGGGCAGGGGCCCTGTCCAGAGACCTGGGCAGGGGGCCTGTCCAGAGGCCTGGGCAGGGGCCTGTCCAGAGGCCTGGGCAGGGGCCCTGTCCAGAGGCCTGGGCAGGGGCCCTGTCCAGAGGCCTGGGCAGGGGGCCTGTCCAGAGACCTGGGCAGGGGCCCTGTCCAGAGGCCTGGGCAGGGGGCCTGTCCAGAGACCTGGGCAGGGGCCCTGTCCAGAGGCCTGGGCAGGGGCCCTGTCCAGAGGCCTGGGCAGGGGCCCTGTCCAGAGGCCTGGGCAGGGGCCCTGTCCAGAGGCCTGTCCAGGGGCCCTGTCCAGAGGCCTGGGCAGGGGCCCTGTCCAGAGACCTGGGCAGGGGCCCTGTCCAGAGGCCTGGGCAGGGGCCCTGTCCAGAGGCCTGGGCAGGGGCCCTGTCCAGAGGCCTGGGCAGGGGCCCTGTCTCCAGAGACCTGGGCAGGGGCCCTGTCCAGAGGCCTGGGCAGGGGCCCTGTCCAGAGACCTGGGCAGGGGCCCTGTCCAGAGGCCTGGGCAGGGGCCCTGTCCAGAGACCTGGGCAGGGGCCCTGTCCAGAGGCCTGGGCAGGGGCCCTGTCCAGAGGCCTGGGCAGGGGCCCTGTCCAGAGACCTGGGCAGGGGCCCTGTCCAGAGGCCTGGGCAGGGGCCCTGTCCAGAGGCCTGGGCAGGGGCCCTGTCCAGGGCTTGGGCAGAGGCCTTTTTGGGGCGGTTCTGGACAACCGTGGGTAACCGGTAGCATTTAAACGATTAATCCCATTGTGGAACTTATTTAGCGATCACCTTGTAACAGTAGCATTGGCAAGTTTACACAGCCATGTTAAAAATCAAAAAGAGCACATTTTCATATGATAGGTTTCATCTGACGACGTGTAGTGAAACTGGTCTAAAGAACATTACTTTGTTGATGGTGTCTGATGGTGTGTAGTGAAACTGGTCTAAAGAACATTACTTTGTTGATGGTGTCTGATGGTGTGTAGTGAAACTGGTCTAAAGGACATTACTTTGTTGATGGTGTCTGATGGTGTGTAGTGAAACTGGTCTAAAGAACATTACTTTGTTGATGGTGTCTGATGGTGTGTAGTGAAACTGGTCGATGGTGGAATAGATGAGGCCCTCGTTGCTCAGGAACTCCACTGATTTCCTGTCAGAGTTCAGTGGAGAGATATTACTTTAATGATAAGGATAAAGATACGCCCGCACACTGATGATCTGCTCGGTACACAAGTTTATCTTTAATAAAAGCAAAGCTTCCGTCGCTCCAGACTGTATGACGGAAGCATATATATTCTACTCATGACAGCTCTTCCGTTGCTCCAGACTGTATGACGGAAGCATTTATATTTGACTCATGACAGCTCTTCCGTTGCTCCAGACTGTATGACGGAAGCATTTATATTTGACTCATGACAGCTCTTCCGTTGCTCCAGACTGTATGACGGAAGCATTTATATTTGACTCATGACAGCTCTTCTGTTGCTCCAGACTGTATGACGGAAGCATTTATATTTTACTCATGACAACTCTTCTGTTGCTCCAGACTGTATGACGGAAGCATTTATATTTTACTCATGGCAGCTCTTCTGTTGCTCCAGACTGTATGACGGAAGCATTTATATTTTACTCATGACAACTCTTCTGTTGCTCCAGACTGTATGACGGAAGCATATATATTCTACTCATGACAGCTCTTCTGTTGCTCCAGACTGTATGACAGAAGCATTTATATTTTACTCATGACAACTCTTCTGTTGCTCCAGACTGTATGACGGAAGCATTTATATTTTACTCATGGCAGCTCTTCTGTTGCTCCAGACTGTATGACGGAAGCATTTATATTTTACTCATGACAACTCTTCTGTTGCTCCAGACTGTATGACAGAAGCATTTATATTTTACTCATGACAACTCTTCTGTTGCTCCAGACTGTATGACGGAAGCATTTATATTTTACTCATGACAACTCTTCTGTTGCTCCAGACTGTATGACGGAAGCATTTATATTTTACTCATGGCAGCTCTTCTGTTGCTCCAGACTGTATGACGGAAGCATTTATATTTTACTCATGACAACTCTTCTGTTGCTCCAGACTGTATGACGGAAGCATATATATTCTACTCATGACAGCTCTTCTGTTGCTCCAGACTGTATGACAGAAGCATTTATATTTTACTCATGACAACTCTTCTGTTGCTCCAGACTGTATGACGGAAGCATTTATATTTTACTCATGGCAGCTCTTCTGTTGCTCCAGACTGTATGACGGAAGCATTTATATTTTACTCATGACAACTCTTCTGTTGCTCCAGACTGTATGACAGAAGCATTTATATTTGACTCATGACAGCTCTTCTGTTGCTCCAGACTGTATGACGGAAGCATTTATATTTTACTCATGATCAGAGCTTCCGTTGCTCCAGACTGTATGACGGAAGCATTTATATTTTACTCATGATCAGAGCTTCCGTCGCTCCAGACTGTATGACGGAAGCATTTATATTTTACTCATGATCAGAGCTTCCGTTGCTCCAGACTGTATGACGGAAGCATTTATATTTTACTCATGGCAGCTCTTCTGTTGCTCCAGACTGTATGACGGAAGCATTTATATTTTACTCATGACAACTCTTCTGTTGCTCCAGACTGTATGACAGAAGCATTTATATTTTACTCATGACAACTCTTCTGTTGCTCCAGACTGTATGACGGAAGCATTTATATTTTACTCATGACAACTCTTCTGTTGCTCCAGACTGTATGACGGAAGCATTTATATTTTACTCATGGCAGCTCTTCTGTTGCTCCAGACTGTATGACGGAAGCATTTATATTTTACTCATGACAACTCTTCTGTTGCTCCAGACTGTATGACGGAAGCATATATATTATACTCATGACAGCTCTTCTGTTGCTCCAGACTGTATGACAGAAGCATTTATATTTTACTCATGACAACTCTTCTGTTGCTCCAGACTGTATGACGGAAGCATTTATATTTTACTCATGGCAGCTCTTCTGTTGCTCCAGACTGTATGACGGAAGCATTTATATTTTACTCATGACAACTCTTCTGTTGCTCCAGACTGTATGACAGAAGCATTTATATTTTACTCATGACAACTCTTCTGTTGCTCCAGACTGTATGACGGAAGCATTTATATTTTACTCATGGCAGCTCTTCTGTTGCTCCAGACTGTATGACGGAAGCATTTATATTTTACTCATGACAACTCTTCTGTTGCTCCAGACTGTATGACAGAAGCATTTATATTTTACTCATGACAACTCTTCTGTTGCTCCAGACTGTATGACGGAAGCATTTATATTTTACTCATGACAACTCTTCTGTTGCTCCAGACTGTATGACGGAAGCATTTATATTTTACTCATGGCAGCTCTTCTGTTGCTCCAGACTGTATGACGGAAGCATTTATATTTTACTCATGACAACTCTTCTGTTGCTCCAGACTGTATGACGGAAGCATATATATTCTACTCATGACAGCTCTTCTGTTGCTCCAGACTGTATGACAGAAGCATTTATATTTTACTCATGACAACTCTTCTGTTGCTCCAGACTGTATGACGGAAGCATTTATATTTTACTCATGGCAGCTCTTCTGTTGCTCCAGACTGTATGACGGAAGCATTTATATTTTACTCATGACAACTCTTCTGTTGCTCCAGACTGTATGACGGAAGCATTTATATTTGACTCATGACAGCTCTTCTGTTGCTCCAGACTGTATGACGGAAGCATTTATATTTTACTCATGATCAGAGCTTCCGTTGCTCCAGACTGTATGACGGAAGCATTTATATTTTACTCATGATCAGAGCTTCCGTCGCTCCAGACTGTATGACGGAAGCATTTATATTTTACTCATGATCAGAGCTTCCGTTGCTCCAGACTGTATGACGGAAGCATTTATATTTTACTCATGATCAGAGCTTCCGTCGCTCCAGACTGTATGACGGAAGCATTTATATTTTACTCATGATCAGAGCTTCCGTTGCTCCAGACTGTATGACGGAAGCATTTATATTTTACTCATGATCAGAGCTTCCGTCGCTCCAGACTGTATGACGGAAGCATTTATATTTTACTCATGATCAGAGCTTCCGTTGCTCCAGACTGTATGACGGAAGCATTTATATTTTACTCATGATCAGAGCTTCCGTCGCTCCAGACTGTATGACGGAAGCATTTATATTTTACTCATGATCAGAGCTTCCGTTGCTCCAGACTGTATGACGGAAGCATTTGGATACCGCGAGAGGCAACAGTCTGGTAACGGTAACTAGCCGCTCACTCACAGACGTAAGGCCTGGTGGTCGATGATAACGTAGGAGAGGAAAGGCGTCGTAACCATAGACTGTAAAAAATATGGACAAAGCGTTCCCCGGGTCTAACATGGACGTAAAATGAAGCCTGTTATTCCTGCACTGTAAGTCGCCATCTTTCTAGATCCGTTTGGGCCCAGCTGGCCATTGGCTGGCCCAGACAACGAGGCGGGACTTCCCCCCCTTCTTCTCCGTTGGTTTTTATTTTGACTCGAGTGGGTGGGGACTCCCGATCATAGACTGTAACGGTAGCCACGCCCCTCAGAACATACACGACTTTATGGTCATTTATTTTATAAATGGGACCATAATTTTCCAAAAAGAATATTATGACATTAGAAATGAGACTTTAAACTAGTGACTGGAAGCAGAAAGTATTCATGACCATGTTTATTAAGGTAATACATTCTAGGTGAAGTTGGGCCCAAATACATGGACCTCTATGGGGCTATGGGTTTCTTTGGGTCCAGTGACAGCGCCACAACAGGCCATTATATGAACTTTCAGGAGTTTCAGGCTTCACAAAATATCTGTCTGACTGCCCCCCTGGTTAAATATCTGTCTGACTGCCCCCCTGGTTAAATATCTGTCTGACTGCCCCCCTGGTTAAATATCTGTCTGACTGCCCCCCTGGTCTTACCAGATGGCAGGCTGACTCACTAGACTACATTAAGGTAGCAGAGGAAAGGCGTCTTACCAGATGGCAGGCTGACTCACTAGACTACATTAAGGCCTGGTGGTCCATGATAAGGTAGGAGGAAAGGCGTCTTACCAGATGGCAGGCTGACTCACTAGACTGCATTCCTCGTCCAGCTCCTCGAGGCTGATGCCCTCAACTTCGTGACAGACCCTTATCGCCATCAGCACCTTAGGAGACAATCAGGATTATTATAGTTTGGACTTTGGTGGAAGTCTACAAGAAATTGGAGGAGGAGATGGGTCCCATTCTGACCTGAGATCAGATTCTATAAACGTCTTCTACATCCTGACAGTTTTCTGATAAAGCTACGTTTACTATGTCAGTCGTTCTTCGATTTTTCAAAAATAGCAGACCTACAAGCTCGTATGGCGCCACTCGGTGGCGCGATATGAGCTTGTAGATCTGCTATTTTTAAATAGCTAAAGCACGACATGATGCCAGCAACAACAGTGCTGCGCAATACTCTAGATTCAGACACCTATGCAATCTCTTTTTGTGAAGCACTGTTTGGCTGTCCAATTCAATGAGAGTTACTCTGACGTTTGTTTATATTTTTTTAAATACATATTTTCAACATTTAGAATCGTGATCTCAGTTCTCGTGGAGGGAAATCGAGATTGACATTTGAGCTAGAATCATTCAGCACTATAGCAGACAACCGAGTTTACGGTCATGTGAAAATAGAAAGAACATCTCATATAAAGGGTCCAAAATATGGAATGCTCTGCCTGTAGGCCTACATCTACATCTAAAGGGAGTGGTCATATCATCAATTCAAGAACGGCATAAAATGACTTCTCTTAACCCATTTAGATCTGAGGACGATTCTTAAAGAAATGGCGTCTAAATCCTATTTTTTTTCTGCCAGTGGTGCTCAACCTTTTTGATGTCAAGGACCCCCAGAATTACCTGTATTTGTTGTACATTATCTGTATATGTTGAAAATATGTTGTTCCAGGGACCTCCCCAGAAGCTAATATTTGAGTTAACGTTCGCTCTGAAAGAATATATATTCAAAGATTTGCGCCACATTTTCTAAAATAGCTTATTATAAATAGCTATTTTTAAAATAGCTATATATAACAATGCATAAAACACCAACTGGGGTTCCCGTCCAGAATGGATTAAATACCACAGACGGTCTGTCAATTTAACCCGTTTTGTGACTTAAGATTTTCTACTGCCGTTTTCTTGTCATTTTGTCCATATATTATTTGATTTCCTCTGTGTGTGTACGGTGTTTTATTGTATTATTTGTAACAGATCTGCACTTCCAATGTTGATGTAATCTTGATGTTCTTGGAGAATGCCACTTCTTAATCAGACCAGTGTGTGTCCATGTGGAAACCTGGTATGAATCTGATCTCAGGTCAGAATGGGTTAATCAGACCAGTGTGTGTCCATGTGGAAACCTCGTATGAATCTGATCTCAGGTCAGAATGGGTTAATCAGACCAGTGTGTGTCCATGTGGAAACCTCGTATGAATCTGATCTCAGGTCAGAATGGGTTAATCAGACCAGTGTGTGTCCATGTGGAAACCTCGTATGAATCTGATCTCAGGTCAGAATGGGTTAATCAGACCAGTGTGTGTCCATGTGGAAACCTCGTATGAATCTGATCTCAGGTCAGAATGGGTTAATCAGACCAGTGTGTGTCCATGTGGAAACCTGGTATGAATCTGATCTCAGGTCAGAATGGGTTAATCAGACCAGTGTGTGTCCATGTGGAAACCTCGTATGAATCTGATCTCAGGTCAGAATGGGTTAATCAGACCAGTGTGTGTCCATGTGGAAACCTCGTATGAATCTGATCTCAGGTCAGAATGGGTTAATCAGACCAGTGTGTGTCCATGTGGAAACCTCGTATGAATCTGATCTCAGGTCAGAATGGGTTAATCAGACCAGTGTGTGTCCATGTGGAAACCTCGTATGAATCTGATCTCAGGTCAGAATGGGTTAATCAGACCAGTGTGTGTCCATGTGGAAACCTTGTATGAATCTGATCTCAGGTCAGAATGGGTTAATCAGACCAGTGTGTGTCCATGTGGAAACCTCGTATGAATCTGATCTCAGGTCAGAATGGGTTAATCAGACCAGTGTGTGTCCATGTGGAAACCTCGTATGAATCTGATCTCAGGTCAGAATGGGTTAATCAGACCAGTGTGTGTCCATGTGGAAACCTCGTATGAATCTGATCTCAGGTCAGAATGGGTTAATCAGACCAGTGTGTGTCCATGTGGAAACCTCGTATGAATCTGATCTCAGGTCAGAATGGGTTAAGCTCCCTGGAGGGGTTTTGGGCTTTCTCCTTCACATGTTTTAACGGCGTTGTTAAATATTTTGTTAAGTGAAAATAAAAACAAACAAACGAACAAGGCGACGACATACCGAGGCGGCGTCGTTGGACAGGTGGCGATAGGTGATTGGGTCGCTCAGTCTGAAGGCGTTGTGGTAACCGTCTGAGAACACCAGCCCCTCGAGGCCCAGGAACTCCACCGCTTGTCTGTGGAAAGGTCATGCATAATATTTAACCCATTTTGATTAAAAAAAGGGCTTCTAAATCATAACATTTTTCTGAAAAACCCATGTTTCTGTGTCAGTGGTGCTCAACTTTTTTCATGTCAAGGACCCCCAGAATTATTGGGCCACAGACCCCCCCATCTTGAAATATGTAGTTCCAGGCACCCCCCAGAAGCCAATATTTTAGTTAACCCATTTAGGCCTGACATCGAAAGAATATATATTCAAAGATTTGTGCCGCATTTTCACGAATTTTCAAAAATAGCAGATCTACAAGCTTGTAGGTCTGCTATTTTTGTAGTAGTGGAGGGAACGGCCTTACCTGATGACAGGCAGACTTATGCCGTTCAGTCTTTCCTTCAGGTCCAGGAGGCTGATGTCCCGCTCCACATCCCGACTCTTTATCACACTCAGCACCTTCAGGAGAGAATCACAATCATGTTTATTCACCTCAGGAGAGAATCACAATCATGTTTATTCTCCACATCCTGACTCTTTATCAGGCTCAGCACCTCAGGAGAGAATCACAATCATCTTTATTCTCCACATCCTGACTCTTTATCAGGCTCAGCACCTCAGGAGAGAATCACAATCATGTTTATTCTCCACATCCTGACTCTTTATCAGGCTCAGCACCTTTAGGAGAGAATCACAATCATGTTTATTCTCCACATCCTGACTCTTTATCACACTCAGCACCTTTAGGAGAGAATCACAATCATGTTTATTCACCACATCCTGACTCTTTATCACACTCAGCACCTTTAGGAGAGAATCACAATCATGTTTATTCTCCACATCCTGACTCTATATCACACTCAGCACCTCAGGAGAGAATCACAATCATGTTTATTCACCTCAGGAGAGAATCACAATCATGTTTATTCTCCACATCCTGACTCTATATCACACTCAGCACCTTAAGGAGAGAATCACAATCATCTTTATTCACCTCAGGAGAGAATCACAATCATCTTTATTCACCTCAGGAGAGAATCACAATCATGTTTATTCTCTTCCTCCCACAGAGATATTCGTTTTGTGAGGCTGGTCATTGCACTGGATGACATTTACGCTCATTCAAAACATAATGACTGAATCAGTGTTGTTTTTGTCGACTAAAACTAAGACGGAAAATGTTCCGTTGACTACCCTTTTTTCACAGACGAAAACTAAATGAAAACTAAAAGGAAAAAAATGTATTGACAATTTCGTCAACAGATAAAAACTAGACTGAATGCTAGGAAGGGACTAGTGGACAAGAGATCCAGTATAAGTCATTTTACACTTGGTTGCATGCTGAAAATAGCCGATCTACAAGCTCTACAAACTATTTTCAGCAAGTGTAAAAATCATCATTCAGTCATTACGACGGCATCAAGGCCGTGCCAAAACGAATGACATTTAGTCGACTAAAACTAGACTAAACACTAAAACATTCCAGGTGACTAAAATGTGACTAAAACCAAGTGAAAACTATTCAAGAGACTAATGACTAAAACAAAAATGGAAACGTGCTGCCAAAAACAACACCGGATGGTGACACATTATTTTGTCATGCCGTGATGAGGTGGTTTATGGTCATGAATGAACATAAGACAGTCACGTATACAGTACAGCCATATGGAAATGCAGAAGTACATTTCAGTAAGATTACTTTGCCGATGGTGTCTGTCAGTCTGTAGTGATTCCCCTCCATGGAGGGAGAGATGAGGCCTCTGTAGGTCAGGAACACCAGCGCCTGCCTGTCGGAGAGGAGTGAAGATGTGATGCAGAGAACATGTGGATGGTGTGTGTGTGTGTGTGTGTGTGTGTGTGTGTGTGTGTGTGTATTGTGATGTGTTGAGCAGGGAGTAAGTATAGAATAGATGCCAGTCCAGGTATTTCACACAGACACAGGTGAATGTCACTATAAGCTGATTTATCCCATTCTGACCTGAGATCAGATTCATACGAGGTTTCCACTGGACACGCACTGGTCTGATTAACCCATTCCGACCTGAGATCGATTTTTCAAAAATAGCAGACCTACAAGATCGTAGCGCGCCACTCGGTGGCGCGCTATGAGCTTGTAGATCTGCTATTTTTCAATAGGTAAAGCATAACATGATGCTAACACCAAAATGGGTTCCCGTTCAGAATGGGTTATTTGGCAGCCTACTAAAAAGAGCATGGATCCAGTATTGACCATATTATTACGCCAGGTCTCACGGCAGACAGAACTAATATCATAAACAAAAGGTGAACGGAGCCTCTAGTCATATTGCCCGCTAATGTAGTATACGCATATAGTGGAAGTAGGAAGCTCCTATGCCACCAAAATGTGGAACGCCTTACCAACAGTCATTAAGACATGTGAATCCCTTGACTCCTTCAAAACTGCTCTCAAAGGGCACCTATACGGATGGCTGCAATTCGAAACTGGCCTCTGTAAAATCTGAATCCCCCCCCCCTTTTCCCCTCACTGTATATGTATCTTTTCCCTTTTTGCTTCCTATATGATGAATTCCTGTTCTGTTCTTTAGCTACATAGAAATGTCTATTTGTATGTCTCTAAATGTTTTTATGAATTGAACAATGTGGACCCTGTTGTAAACAAGTGTAATGCTTAATTGGGTCGTCCACTCACAGTTAACAGTCTTTGTATTGAGTTTGTGCTTGAAATGTACTGTAATTCTGCAAACTGTTAATAAATATTTCAATCAATCAAAAAAAAAAGTCAGATCTTCCACACACACACAACAAAACAAAAGGGTGCAGTGCACCACCCTGTGGCACCAACTGGCACTGCATACTTACTGTTACAGTATGTGTGTGTGTGTGTGTGTGTGTGTGTGTGTGTGTGTGTGTGTGTGTGTGTGTGTGTGTGTGTGTGTGTGTGTGTGTGTGTGTGTGTGTGTGTGTGTGTGTGTGTGTGTGTGTGTGTGTGTCTGCTTTTGCATGTGCTCTCACTGAAAAGGGAACAAAAACCGACCACAGTCAACTTTACTGAAAGCCTTGCACTGCTGGCTCTGATAGTTTAACCCATTTAGGCCTGACGTCGAAAAAATAAAATAAAATAAGTCTTCTAAATCCTGACAGTTTTTTTTAAATACCTCATGTTTTCTGTATCAGTGGTGCTCAATGTTTCAGGTCAAGCACCCCAAAAATGATACGTAATAATTGGCCACCGACCCCCATCTGAAAATATGTTGTCCCAGGAACCCCCAGAAGCAAAGATTTGAGTTAAAAACTTTCGCCCTGAAAGAATATATATTCAAAGATGTGCGCCTCATTTTCACGATTTTTCAAAAATAGCAGATCTACAAGCTCGTAGATACTTCGTACCTACATAGGAGACTATACATTATACACAACTATCATAGCTTGTACAACGTTGTCCTGTTTAACTTTCATGTTGGCGTCCAGTGAAATAATGTGAGATAGCCATGCCTTCGTGTTTATTTTTACAACGGAGTGGCTTCCCTCTTGCTTCGGGGATAGGAGCAGAGCAGGAAACCAAACCTTGCTCTCTGCTGCCTCCAGGTGCGCAGGGCGTCCTCGACGCAAAGGTACGCAACGCAAGCAATATGGTTGCGTTGGCTCGGGATCAGATCTCAACCCGACGGAACGAGACAGACCACGTAACTGATGTAACGCGACCCGACGGAACGTGACAGACCACGTAACTGACGTAACGAGACAGACCACGTAACTGACGTAACGAGACAGACCACGTAACTGACGGAACGAGACAGACCATGTAACTGACGTAACGAGACAGACCACGTAACTGACGGAACGAGACAGACCACGTAACTGACGTAACGAGACAGACCATGTAACTGACGTAACGAGACAGACCACGTAACTGACGTAACGAGACAGACCACGTAACTGACGGAACGAGACAGACCATGTAACTGACGTAACGAGACAGACCACGTAACTGACGGAACGAGACAGACCACGTAACTGACGTAACGAGACAGACCATGTAACTGACGTAACGAGACAGACCACGTAACTGACGTAACGCGAGGGAGACATTTCTCTCACCCTCCGTTGCGTATGTATTCTTGCGTCGATTACGTTTGACTCTGCAAGGCACTTAAGAAGGAGAGGGTCTTACCTGATGGAAGACACGTTCATCCCACACAGTCCCTGGTTCAGGTCCTGAAGGCTGATGCCCGTCGTGGCGTCTTGACAACTCTTGATCAAACGCAGCACCTGAGGAACACATTCAGAATTCACCTTTATATTCTGCACATACAATGAAATGTGTCTGTAAGGTTGGTGCATTACACAGGATAATAATATTAAGCAGCATAAACAATAATATATATAGTTTGTTAAAGTTTCTCAGTGGATTTATCTCCTATGAAGGTTGAGCAGTGCACCCATGGCCCAAACAGTCCTTGGGCTAAAAACGGCCATAGCCGTCATCACTAATGTGATGAGGACATTTGGGCTAGTGGCTTATGGCCGAATTTAGCCCAAGGAGTGTTTTCTTTTGTGCAAAACTAATGCTTGGAATGGATTCAGAATCATGAAAAAGCCCCTAGTTTAACCCATTTTGACCCCAGATCAGATTCTAAAAATGTCTTCTACATCCTGACAGTTTACTGAAAAAGCTATGTTTCTATGTCAGTCGTCCTTCGATTTTCCAAAAATAGCAGACCTACAAGCTCATAGCGCGCCACTCGGTGGCGCGCTATGAGCTTGTAGATCTGCTATTTTTCAATAGTTAAAGAGTCCCGTTCATGACGACCTTTGCTGCATGTCTCTCCCCTTCTCTCTCTCTCCCTCTTTCCTGTCCATCTTCACTTGATACCATCAATAAAAAAGGCAGAAAAGACTAAAAAATAAATCTTTAAAAAGAAAAGAAAAATGGTGGCCATATGGATCTGGGGCTCTCATGAAGTTTGCATGGCATGGGGGCTCGATTAGTGTTTTAAACCTTCATACATGATTAAAAAAAAAACCTGAGAAACTGACCTTTGCTCTCCGCGGTCACGGAAATATCAGATATCAGAAATATAGGTAAATATGAGTTGGGTAATACCAATATGTGCAGCAGGAACCACAGCCGTGTGAAAATACATTTAAATGAAATAAAAGCATTACGCTGTTGATGATGTCTGTGGACATGTAGCGATGAATGAAATAAAAGCATTACGCTGTTGATATGATGTCTGTGGACATGTAGAGATGAATGAAATAAAAGCATTACGCTGTTGATGATGTCCGTGGACATGTAGCGATGCTGGTCGGTGGTGTGATGGATGTATCCCTCGTTGACCAGGAACTTCACTGCTTCGTCGCTGACAGAAAGGTCACTTTTTTTAAGGTACCTAAAACAATGCTATTAACCCATTTTACGGAACGACTCTACAGATGTCTTCTAAATTAATCCTGAGTTTTCTGGAAAAAAAACCCTATGTTTCTATATCAGTGGTGCTCAACCTTTTTCATTTCTCGTCAAGGATCCCCAGAATTATCTGAATTTGGCCATTGACTCCCCTATAAAAATAAGCCCCCCCCCCCCCCCCCCCCCAGAAGATTTGAGTTAAAAACGTTCACTGTGAAAGAATATACATTCAAAGATTTGCACCACATTTTCAAGATCTTTTCAAAAATAGCAGACCTACGAGCTCGTAGCGCAGCACTCCGTGCTGTGCTATGAGCTTGTAGATCTGCGGGGTTCCCGCCCAGAATGTGCTCTCACAGAAAAAGGGAGCAAATAAAATCCAATAATAAAAAGAAGAAGAAAGGAGGGTCTTACCATTTGGCGGCGGGCACCGTCATGCCTCCCAGTCCCTGCTTCAGGGCCTGGAGGCTGACGCCCTCAGCACCCTGGAAACACTGGATCCAGCTCAGCACCTTGAGGAGACAGAGAATCTGATTTATTCTTGAATTTATTGCCAGTTGTTGTTTTGCACTTTCAAGGAATTACAGTAGTCTCAGTGGGGTTTGTACATTACACCGGGGGGAAAAAATAGGTATTGAGAAACATTTGCAAATAATTTCATCGGAATTAAAGTCCAGCTTTCTCTGTTGTAGCCCCCAAATCATGGAACGCGCTCCCCTCCCACATCAAACTGGACCCTTCCATCGGGACGTTTAAATCTCGCCTTGAGACCCACCTTCATACATTGGCTTTTAACCCCGCTTGAGTTCCTTCGGTCCTTGTAAATGTTTTCTTTCACTGTCTGACGCTGTTGCGTCTTGTACTTTTCAATGATGTCTCTCAGTTGTTTCACTGTTTGTAGTACTTTGTATTCTCGCTGTAGTTTGTTCTGTGTGGTTACGTAGCTATAGTGAATCTTATTAGATTTTCTCCTGTACAGCACTTTTAAACCCTGAGTTTTGAAACGTGCTATATAAATAAAGTGGATTGGACTGGACAGTTCCGTTACCGTCCCAGAATCCGTTAAAAAAGCTAAATTGTATCAATGCAGACGAGGTCACAGCCATGTTGAAAATAAGTAAATACATTTGGACATGACGTCATTACCTTGGTGGCGTCTGTGGACATGTTGATGTGATGCTTGAAGTGTGTGGATAGGTAGTGCATCTTGTCCACGGTGGAGCGGACGTGTCCCTCGTTGACCAGGAACTTCACTGCTTTCCTGTTGGGAGTTCAGTGGAAGGAAAGGTGACGCAGATTATATTTAATGTCATAATGTGCGACAAAACAAAGCTGTTAAGTTCCTCTCGCAGAAAAAGGGGAAAAAACTGCTTTCTGGCTCTGTTGACACATGGCTCCCTGAGGGACCAGAGATCTGTCACCAGCGTTGGCCATAGAGTAGCCTCGGTACCCAGGCTTATATTTCTCCAACGCTTGCTCCAAGCGTGCGCGCCCTCTCTAATAATAATAATACATTTTATTTATAACGCACTTTACATTTGAAGCAAATCTCAAAGTGCTACAGGCAGAAAAATAAAACGGTTAAAACATTCTGTGGACACCTAAGCAGCTAAAATGTTAGAAGCGTCACAGGGCAGCATAAATGTCCGGCTGGGCAAAATGCCTTACTAAAGAGGAAGGTCTCCAGACCAGAAAGCACGCTGGCTGGGCCAGGCTAGCCAGAGACACAGCTGTGCTATTATTAGGGATGCACCGAAAGGGAAATTCTTGGCTGAAACCGAATACCGAATATAAGAAACAGTTGGCCGAAAACCAAATATCCGAATATATTTAATATTATATATATTTTTGCCTACCATTGCTGTCATTGCCGTACCTTAAAGCTACCTGATTTATGGTTATGGCAAAACTTAACTTCAATAATAATCACTGTTATGGGTCCATAAAACATTTATTCAGCTCATTTGAATGCATTAATTGCATACACTATTCGGTGATATATTTTCTGCCTATTCAGGCCGAAACCGAATAGGCCGAAAATGCGTTTTTAGCTATTTTCTGCCGAATATTTTCTGCGGCCGACTATTCGGTGCATCACTAACTATTATTACAAGTAAGACGCGCAAACGCGGGAAGCGAACGCAGCTCGTAAATGGCAATAACAATTAGAATAAATTACATACTTTTTTAAGGTTTTCTTTTTAAACTTAACTTTTTTGTGTTTTTTTAAGATTTTATTTTTAAGTTAAGTTTTTTGAAGTTAAGTGTTTTTAAAGTTTTTTTGAAGTTAAGTTTTTTCTTTTTCATTTTAAGTTAAGTTTTTTTTTTAAGTTAAGTTGTGTGTGTGTGTGTGTGTGTGTGTGTGTGTGTGTGTGTGTGTGTGTGTGTGTGTGTGAGTGCGTGCTGTGTGTGTTTTGTGTGATACAGCTGCGCCCTCTGGTGGCGGGCGGGTGGTGTAACAGCGGGACACACACACACACAGACATTCAGCCCTTGCTGTCATAGTTAGTGCTCATTGCATTCGCAATCACTGCGTTCGCAATCACTGCGTTCGCAATTATTCTTGTTACATGACCGACATGAGCTGAACTGACTATAATTCAGAGCCAAACATACAAAGAAAAACGATATGCTGTAATATTAATAATAATAATAATAATAATCTCTTACCAGATGACGCGAATACTCATGTTATTAAGTCTCTCCTTCAGGTTTTGAACGCTGATGCCCTCAGCGTCTTTGTAAGTCATGATCCAACACAGCACCTTAACAGCAGAGAGAAGCAGAATCGTTTACACAATATTCACCTTAACAGCAGACAGAAGCAGAATCATTTACACAATATTCACCTTAACAGCAGAGAGAAGCAGAATCATTTACACAATATTCAATGCTTTGAATTTGCACTGTAATACGCTATAGAGCGCCGCAGCCCCGCCCCCTGCCAGGACACCAGGAAGAGAATTTCCCCATTCATTTTTCCCATAGACGTTTCATAAAGACATTTATTTAACCCATTTCGATCTGAGGACGATTCTACAAATGCCAGTTTTACAGAAAACATGACAGTTTTCTGAAATGTCAGTCGTTCTCAAACTTTTTCATGTCAAGGACCCTCAAAGGTATATGTAATTGGCCACCGACCCCCATCTTAAAATATGTTGTTCCAGGAACCCCTCCAGGACCCCCTGGGAGTTCCAGGGGGTCCCCAGCTAAATGATAGTTGGGAAACAAATGGACCCTTATGGGTCTGTAACTCTGAGAGTGTACAAATGGAACCAAGCAGGTCATTTGGTCCCATTTGTACACTTAGTTGGATGCATGGGACTCCGTCCCGGACCACACTTTGGGAACCACTGGCTTAGAATGCATGATAGAAAGAAAATGGAATGCATGCATAGGAAGAAATTGTTAGCATGTATGTTTTTTCAACATGCAGCCCTGCTATGAGTAGCTCATCTGCAAACCAGTGTTGTTTTCGTCGACTAAAACTGAGACGAAAAATGTCTGTTGACTACCTTTTTTCACTGACGAAAACTGAATGGCAACTAAATTAAAACTAAGCTACGACGACTAAAACTAAGACTAAATGCATTGACAATTTCGTCAACAAATACAAACTAGACTAAAATGCTAGGGGAGGGTGTAGTGGACAAGAGATCCAGTTTTATGCTAGGTTGCGTGCTGAAAATAGCAGATCTACAAGCTCACAACGCGACGCGTCGCAGCGTGATGCGTTGTGAGCTTGTAGAGCTGCTATTTTCAGCACGCAAACAAAGTGTAATATCTGCCATTACAACAACATCAAGGCCCGTCAAAACACATTTTAGTCGACTAAATCAACTGTAGATTTAGTCGACTAAAATCGTATGACATTTAGTCGACTAAAACTGGACTAACACTAGAACATTTTAGGTGACTAAAATGTGACTAAAACTAAATGAAAGTTATTCAAAAGACTATGACTAAAACAAAAATGTACTGTCATGTAGCTGATGTTTTTCATTGATTGATTGAGATATGTATTAACAGTTTGTAGAATTACAGTACATTTACAAGCGCGTCTACCGTTTTCAATTCATCATAACATTTAGAGAAATAATATACATTATTCTATACTCACTTTCTTCTCATTTTCCTTCAGCCGGTTAGCAGCCATGATGTGACGCTGTCGCTGAGACACTCACACCTGTGCTTCTGAAAATAAAATAGAATTTTGATTTTTTTAACAGATTGGAGAATTACAGTACATTTCAAGCACAACTCAATACAAAACTGTTAACTGTGGAAAACGCCATAAAGGAGTACACTTGTTTACAATAGGGTCCACCATGTTCAATTCATCATAACATTTAGAGACGTTCAAACATGCACTTCTATATTGCCAACAACAGGAAATCATCATAGAGGTAAAAATACAGTGAGGGATTTCAGATTTTACGGGGGGGCAGTTTCAAATTGCAGTGTTTTGAAGGAGTCAAGGGATTCACATCTTAATGACCATTAGTAGGTTGTTCCACATTTTGGTGGCATAGGAGCGAAAATAATTTAGCCCCTTGTTTGTGCCGAATCTGGGTTGCACATGGTTTGTTGAACTCCCTCTGGTGTTGTGGGTGTACTAATTATAAGTATCTAGACAGGTAGGGTATCTTGGTGCTGTATCAAATCTTGTGGACCAGACCCATTGCAAGATGCTGTACTCTAGTCTGTCGTCGACCCTAAGCCATTCCAGCCTGTCTAAGTGGGCAGGGGTGAGGTGGTTTCGGGGAGTGAGGCCAAGTAGGAGCCTGACCAGTTTGTTTTGGGAAGTCTGGAGCCTAGTTTTAAGGGCCTTTGAGGTGCTGTGGTACCAAGAGGTGCATGCATAGGACTCCTGTTAATAGGGTCTTCAAGTCTGTCGTCGCCCCTAAGCCGTTCCAGCCTGTCAAAATGGGCAGGGGTGAGGTGAGGGGCGCTCTTATACATCACCTCATTCCGGCCAATCACACTCTGCGTCCTCACTCTATGTTCGTGTTTGCACAAACACTCAAAACTAGAGATGTCCCCATACCATTTTTTTCAGACCAAGTACGAGTACGAGTACTTTCTTTTAACCCATTCTGACCTGAGATCAGATTCTAAAAATGTCTATTACATCCTGACAGTTTCATTATTAACCCATTCTGACCTGAGATCAGATTCTAAAAGTGTCTATTACATCCTGACAGTTTCATTATTAACCCATTCTGACCTGAGATCAGATTCTAAAAGTGTCTTCGATTTTTCAAAAATAGCAGACCTACAAGCTCGTATCGCGCCACTCGGTGGCGCGCTATGAGCTTGTAGATCTGCTATTTTTCAATAGCTAAAGCATAACATGATGCCAACACCAAAATGGGTGCCCGGTCAGAATGGGTTAATACATATTTTCATGGAAATTATGAGAATCGTGTGAGAATCGTGGAATCTCAATTCCTGTGGAGGAGAATCGAGATTCACATTTGAGCGAGCATCGTGCAGCACTGCTGGACATTCATTGTCAATATTTTCAATGTTTGTGTTTGCACAAACACTTAAAGCTGGCCATTCATTATCAATGGCATTCAATGTTTGTGTTATTAGGACAATGTCTGCATTTACACAACCCTCAAAGCTGGACATAGGAGGGGGAAAGGAAAGCAAGATGAATATACTATCCTGGCTGTTTTTGTCAGCCTTTGTTTGATTTGTAGAACTACATATTTTGAGATGGGGGTCCGTGGCCCAATAGAGATAATTCTGGGGGTCCTTGACATGAAAAAGGTTGAGCACCAACTGACATAGAAACATAGGTTTTTCAGAAAAATGTTAGGATTTAGAAGCCTATTTTTATCGACCAAAATGGGTTAATATATTTAGATCCTGTCTGTTCTTGTTTGTCTCACTGTGTGCTGTTTTTCACAGAAACTAAGAAACCTCAGAGCAAATTAAACAAGACCTAGCCTAAGATTTAGACTAGACGTATTTATGGTTTCTGGCGATAGTCTAAATCTTATGCTAAACAAACCCAGTCACCCATTACAAACCGAAGATAGCAGAAGCAGAAGTTGAGAGTAACATAGCTCTAAATGCACCATTTCAAACATGCAGAACGGCAGGTTAATGCCAGCAGCAGGGTGCAGTACTTAGATTAGACAGTTTTTGGTTTAGACTAGTCATTTGTTAGACCAGTCATTAGTCCTACAACTACAACCTATCTCAAACCCTCACCCTAAACCTAACCTCCCACGGGGCAGCACACCTAGACCTAACCTTAACCCATGTCTAACCAATGACTAGTCTAAACCTAACCTCCCACGGGGCAGCACACCTAAACCTAACCTTAACCCATGTCTAACCAATGACTAGTCTAAACTAAGTATGCACCCCCTACAACCTATCTCAAACCCTCACCCTAAACCTAACCTCCCACGGGGCAGCACACCTAAACCTAACCTTAACCCATGTCTAACCAATGACTAGTCTAAACCTAACCTCCCACGGGGCAGCACACCTAAACCTAACCTTAACCCATGTCTAACCAATGCCTAGTCTAAACCTAACCTCCCACGGGCCAGCACACCTAAACCTAACCTTAACCCATGTCTAACCAATGACTAGTCTGACCCTAACCTCCCACGGGGCAGCACACCTGGGGCTAACCTTAACCCATGTCTAACCAATGACTAGTCTAAAACTAACCTCCCACGGGGCAGCACACCTAAACCTAACCTTAACCCATGTCTAACCAATGACTAGTCTAAACCTAACCTCCCACGGGGCAGCACGCCTAAACCTAACCTTAACCTAGCCCCTCTCGGAACCCTACATAAAGCTTTTCTGAAATTTTGATGAGTTTTATGTTGGGTCCCTGGTCATGACTATATTTTCGTATGGGAATTCCGGAACGCGGAAGTATTAAGAACGCGTAAGATTGAATCTGCGCCGTGTGACGGTCTTTTTTAGCTTGAGTGATTCTGAATTCGGGAACTTTAAGTACCTATACATCCCGCTGCGAATATCTCCTGTGGCGCGGAAGCCGTTAAGTATTTTTAATCTTTGTTTGACCGATTTGGTCGCTTTATTTCTTCTTGTTTGTTTACCGTTTATTGTACCGCCTCCCGGTGTGCGGTTGGCTTGTGCGGCTACGTCCCTGCCTCTGATCTGCTCTGTCATAGCTATAGCGCCACTAGCTAGCCAGATAGGCGGTACAATGAGGTGTCAATAAACAAGGAAGGAAGAGAAGAATCAAAGCGACCAAATCGGTCAAACAAAGTTAACTTAACGGCTTCCGCGCCACAGGAGATATTCGCAGCGGGATGTATGGGTACTTATACTTCACATATTCAGAAAGCCTCACATGGAAAAATGTCGTCACAGAGCGCAGACAGGCGCTAAACATGTTGTTTATGTTTAAGAATGGCTGCGTACCAGGTGGCATGGTAGTGGTGCAACAGGACCCAATGCACTGGGTCGAACAAATGTCAGAAACTTCAGTAGCATTGGGTTCTGCTTGGAGGGCTAACCTTAACCCATGTCTAACCAATGACTAGTCTAAACTAAGTATGCACACTAAACCTAACCTTAACCCATGTCTAACCAATGACTAGTCTAAACTAAGTGCACCCCCCAGCAGCATTGTGTTGTGATCATGTTAACAGTAAAACAATGTGCCATCAGTAAACTATGCTTAGATTCGACCAAAAAGACTACAGGCCGTCTTGATCCCAGGCTTATAGTCTAGATGTATGTATCGATTCGGACATTATTGTCGGACTCACAATCGATAAATAAATAAATACGAGAGTCTAAATCTCAGGCTAAATCTTGATCCCAGGCGGAATGACTGTAACCTAGGTATTGTGCCTTTACAGTTAACATGTTTATGTAACGGCAGGCTGCTGTAGCATTATTATAGCATATATACCTTATTATGCTTTTTTAATCAAACAGAAACACTGAATGCCTGTCCAGCTACTAGCCTACAACCATTGATGTGCACACACACAGCGACACAGACACAAACACACACATTTATTTACCTTTTGGGCTTCTCAGCGTCCCGAAGAGAGATTATTGTGCCGTTGTTTGGTTTCCTACTTCCAGCAGGCTGTATTAAGTCACATAATACAGATATATAACATTATCAGCGGGTCCAAAAAGACTATTATTATAAAGTTCTTCCTTCCTTGTAAATAAACCGCTGGGCTGAGGAGGAGGAGGGCTCAGTGGGGGGGGGGGAGGGAGGGGGGGGGGGGGGGGGACCATGCTGGAGAGAATTTGCATTCGAGCATTGTTCATCCGCCACGCCATTGGTCGGTTTGTCCGAGGTCTGCTAGCTGATTGGTCCAGATCAAACACACTCACTCACACACACAAAGTATACTACACACGCACACACTCATTGCATCATGTCCACCCCTTAATTTTGGTCGACGCAAAGAGAGTTTGAAACTATATAATATGACTAAACGACAAGACAAGATAGATACTAGTAGTAGCCTACTATCAAATAAATAATACTTCTAACACAGCACAGCTGCAAGCTTTGTGAACTGTCTGTTGCGACATGTTTTCCATATCATATCATATAATATATCATATCATATCATAATTATGAACTTTGCTATTGAAGGGGTTTAATAGCCAGCCTCGGTACCCAGGCTTTTCTTGGTTGGGGTTCGTGGGGGTTGAATCAGTGGTGTGGACCGGGGTCACGGACTTCCCTCTCCAGACTCCAGAGCAACATTACTGACTTCCTCCTGGCAGGGACAAATTAATCAGCCATTGGGCCAGTGGGGCCGTGGCCCAGCTGGGGCCCTTGGCTCTCAGGGGCCCTTCAGGGAAATAGGACCGCGCAGTACTAGGTTTGACGCCTTGAAAAGGGCTCCTGGGGCCCTTCATTAATCATTGGCCATTGATTTAGGTCAAAAACATGATAAAAACACGGAAAAACACAAAAATGTTGCGCGCACGCGTGCTATGGGGGCCCTGCGAAAATGACCGGGGGTAGGCTATGTAGCGGTCTACTTGGTACAGATAAGTCCCTTATAGGGAAACAAGCCCTTTGAGCTTTTGGTATATAATTGTACCACTGTACTATTTTACAGTACTGTTTATATTAAATGTATTCAATCAATCAAAAGGTGAAATAGGCTCTCCCTCCCTGTGTGTGTGTGTGTGTGTGTGTGTGTGTGTGTGTGTGTGTGTGTGTGTGTGTGTGTGTGTGTGTGTGTGTGTGTGTGTGTGTGTGTGTGTGTGTGTGTAAGCTCATGCTGTTGTTTCTGTGAGAGTTGCATCACAAATTGAATTCTGGCACGAGCCGCAGTTTCAGTTTCAGCCCAACAGTAGTTGACGTTGGGCCTTTTCACCATGTGTGGAGGGTCAAGGGTCATCATCGTTATCATACAAATTACTGTTGTGATCATTAGGAGATCTGCAGGTTTCCATGCTCTGATCACTCTCCACTGTGGATGTGGATTGGTCCCTAGGTGTTAAGGACCAGGTGGCAGACCTCTTTGCCAGAAGTATCTCTCTGCAAAACTAATGGAGTCGGAGGTGTGGATGTTTAAAAACCGCTAAAGATAGCAGTAATTTGTCAACTGTCAGAGTAATTTGACAATTTAGTCATTTAGCAGTTTAGAGTGACTGACTTACGGTAAGCAAGAACAATACATCAAATACATAGAAATAGTCACCAAGCAAGGAAATCATTATGGATAAATGGTGCATTTATATAGCACCTTTATCCAAAGCGTTTTACATAAGATTGTGCATTACATTCACACACCAATGGCGGCGGAAACCATGGAAGGCACCAACCTGCACATTCAGGGGGAATTTGGGGTCCAGAGTCTTGCTCAAGGACACTTCGACGCTGACTCTGGGGGAGCCCGGGTTCGAACTGGCAACTTTGCGGTTACCATCCGGCCACTCTACCCCTGAGCCACCGAACACCGTAGTGTTATCGGACTGTACCACGCTATTAGTAACAATGATCAATCAAGAGTCGTTTCATACAAATTCATACAAGTATACTGGCACTCTCTGTACGTGTTCTATAAAACAATGACCATATCAATTCAATTACAAAGGAGCTTTATTGGCACGAGAAAACATACGTTTACATTGCCAATGCATGCAAGTGTCAAAATATATTAACAATATAAAAACAGTTGAAAATGGGGAAAGTATATATACAGTTGGGAGGATTGTGCAGCATTGTGTAAAACAGAGCTATGTCACATTGCACCGTTTAATACAATTGGGTATAATGCTTTTTTTAAACAACTATAGCAGCACTCCTTTGCAGTCCCTTTTGGACAAATAGCAGCATTTGTTTAAAAAGAGTATTTTAAATAGAATACAAAAAATCACACCTGTGTGAAGTGAGGGGCGCTCTTATTATCGTACATCATCATGTCATAAAATAAACACTGTCTATTAGCTCAGACATTATCTCGTATAATGTTCCATTCATTGCCAATGGGAATTTAACCCATTCAGACCTGACGACGACGTCGAAATAAAAAAAATGTCCTGACAGTTTCCTGAAAGACCTCATGTTTCTATGCTCAATATTTCATGTCAAGGACCCCACAAATGATATGTATTTGGCCGCCGACCCCCATCTGAAAACATGCTGTTCCAGGGGCCGCCCCCAGAAGCAAAGATATGAGTTAAAAAGCGTCCGCTGTGAAAGAATTCAAAGATTTGCGCCACATTTTCACGATTTTTCAAAAATAGCAGACCCACAAGTTCATATATAGCGCGCGGCACAGAGTGCCGTGCTATGAGCTTGTAGATCTGCCATTTTTCAACAGCTAATAAAGCATAACATACGGTGATGCTTAACCCATTCTGACTGGGCACCCATTTTGGTGTTAGCATCATGTTATGCTTTAGCTATTTAAAAATAGCAGATCTACAAGCTCATATCGCGCCACCGAGTGGCGCGATACGAGCTTGTAGGTCTGCTATTTTTGAAAAATCGAAGAGCGACTGACATTTTTAGAATCTGATCTCAGGTCAGAATGGGTTCATCAGACCAGTGTGTGTCCGGCGGAAACCTTGTATGAATCTGATCTCAGGTCAGAATGGGTTAAAACACCAAAAGGGTCAGAATGGGTTAGTGTTTGTGCATGTAGGACAAAGTTTGTGAACACTAAAAGCTGGATAGCACCCCTAAAAATATATATTTAATATTTAAGATGTGTTTGTCTGTAATGTGCAGTAACTTTAGCGGTCTACTTGGTACAGATAGCAGTCCTTAGGGTGGTTGTATTCCATTCGCTAACCTTCTTTTGTCGCAACAGTTCACAGATGTTGCTGCTGTGTTTGTTTGCATATTGTTGTATTTCTCTGTGTTGATATGGGAGTTGTTGTTGTTTTTGTCATTGGTCATAGTTTCAAACTCACATTGGGGGTGTGCATGTAATCTGTGGGAAGTATGTGTTGGTATATGACAACAAGATAATAATAAACTAATAATAATAATAACAACAATAATACTAATAAAGTTAAAATAAAGTGGGCAGTAGTACAGGTAAAGTAAGGCAGGTTAAAATGAAAAATAAACAATCCAGAGTGTTCAGAGTATGGAGGAGAATAAATTAGTAGCTGGATAAATACAATGTGTGCATTGTATTGGTTATTAACCCATTCTGACCGGGCACCCATTTTGGTGTCAGCATCATGTTATGCTTTAGCTATTTAAAAATAGCAGATCTACAAGCTCATATCGCTCCACCGAGTGGCGCGATATGAGCTTGTAGGTCTGCTATTTTTTGAAAAATCGAAGAACGACGACTTTTTTAGAATGTGATCTCAGGTCAGAATGGGTTAATCAGACCAGTGTGTGTCCAGTGGAAACCTCGTATGAATCTGATCTCAGGTCAGAAATCAGAATGGGTTAAACTTGTTAATTTCAAGAACACCGATGATACCTCTCCAGAGAGAACCACCTCCAGGAAACACTGCATGATACATAATAATGATCACTTATATTAACATATTCTCTATAGATGTTTGGTAGCATCAGGTCACTTTCAGTTCAGACAACTCATACAGTAGGTATGAGAGTTAAGAAGTGGTCCAAATATAAACACATGTGTACACACTTTAAACGAAAAACCCCATCACATATAGAGCAACAATCTCTGAAGTTAAGATTAGCATGGTGAGACTCAGTATATATACCCATATATACCCACACATTCGATTTGCTGGTTGCAAAGTGCGTCTTGCATCGCAGTGTGTCTTGCATTGCAGTTGCTTGACGCTGGAGTCAGCATCTGTATAGGGAGAGATTGAAATCATATAGTATGACGGTCAGACCTAGGCTGGTGAAACCACTCCCCCTGCTGGACAACTGGCGACTGGCAACCAGAAGGGAGAGTTGCCCTCTCCCTTCTGGAAAATGACTGTTTCCTGAATACAATGCCTCACATTACCTCGTTGGTGGTGTCTATGGACCTGTAGTGTTCCATGTCGATGGTGGCGAAGATGAACCGCGCCTCCGTCAGAAACACCACCGTCTGCCTGTCAGAGGACAGTGGAAAGGAGACGCATTTTAGTGCCTTGAATAGTTTCCATTTAGTTGTAGTCACCTGAAATGTTTTAGTGTTTTAGTCTAGTTTTAGTCGACTAAATATCATACGATTTTATTAGTCGACTAAATATCATACGATTTTATTAGTCGACTAAATCCACAATTGATTTAGTCAACTAAAATGTATTTTGGCGGGCCTTGATGCCGTCGTAATGCCTGATCTTTACACTTGCTGAAAATAGCAGATTTCCAAGCTCACAACGTGTGTAGATCTGCTATTTTCATCATGCAACCAAGTAGGCTATGACTTAAATATGACTTGTTACTGGATCTCTTGTCCACTAGTCCCCTTCCTAACATTTTAGTCTAGTTTTGTTGACGACATTTTGTCTTAGTTTCAGTAATCATAGCTTAATTTTCATTTAGTTTCCATTTCGTTTTCGTCAGTGAAAAAAGGTAGTCGACGAACATTCTTCGTTGACGAAATGACAGGGGCTTCTGGGAGGAGCTGACACGACATATTCAGAGCTAAAAATGTAAACAAAAAGAAAACATGTGAGAGAAGAGAGGGGGGTCTTACCAGATGGCAGGCATACTCATGCCATTTAGTCCCCGTTTCAGCTCCTGGAGGCTGATGCCCTCCACGTCTCCACAACTCTTTATCAAACTCAGCACCTATGACAATCAGAATGTATTGTTTTATTGCCAGGTACGTATGTTTTGTTGCATTACACTGGATAACAAACAGACTAGTATTAAGAAATGTTTACAATTATCTCAAAAATATGAAGATACAAAGAATTGACTTGAAAGTTTTTGTAATTCTTCTTATACATTTTTATTTTTCAGAGCTCAATTGCACCCAAAAAAAACCTGAACTTTTAACATTCAGTAGGTTTTCTGTGGTCTGGGGTTTTCTGGCTCAAACGAGTTCTCTGATTTTCCTGTGGAGTGTGATGTAAGAGCCTGCAAATCCCTTAAATGACAATGGGATTTCCCAGCAGACCAGGGACAGTTCAATAACCGTCTCTACCGTCTCACGTGAAATATACAAAATACATTTCTTTTCAACATAACACAAAGCATTATTTTACTTTGTTGATGTCCTTGGTCACTTTGTAGTGATAGCCGTCAATAGGAGAGAAGACCAGCCCGTCGGCAACCAGGGACTCCACTGCTTGCCTGTCGGAGGACAGTGGGACAAATGATGCATACTATTTAGATCAGGGGTGTCAAACTCATTTTGGGGCAAGGGCCACATTGCGCAAAAGGTGACTTGGTGAGGGCCGCGGCCAGTTGCAGCTCACGTGTGTTGACTTACACAGTTGTCACTTTGTTTGTTCTAGACTGTTTACTGACAGTTGTTCCATCAACATTTTAGATGGAACAACTGTTAAATGATCTCATAGAAAACTGAACAAAACAAACCACAGTCTTTACTAAATGGCTTGTGCTGGTGGCTCTTATAGGACACACAGCTCCCTAAGCTAAGGGACCACACATAATTACTGCTCCAGCATTGTCCATATAGAGAGCATGCATGGGCAACTGGCGGCCCTCACCTTATTAAGCCATTCTGAACGGGCACCCATTTTGGTGTTGGCATCATGTTATGCTTTAGCTATTGAAAAATCGACTGACATTTTTAGAATCTGATCTCAGGTCAGAATGGGTTTAATCAGACCAGTGTGTGTCCAGTGGAAACCTCGTATGAATCTGATCTCAGGTCAGAATGGGTTAATGTGGCCCTCAGGTGAATATCGGCTAATTACTAGTATTAAAATGTTATTGTCTTTTTTTTATGTCCAATGTATTTGCATTTGGTTCATAAAGTTAAATTTTGAAATTAAATACGAATTAAACTTTTCAGGATTCCAATTAAAAAAATAGCAAAAAAATAGCTGATCTACAAGCTCAAAACGCGCCCCACTGCGACGTGTTTTGAGCTTGTAGATCGGCTATTTTTTTTAGCTACGACAGTAATATGCAATGTGGCCCTTATCTGGAGTGAGTGTGGAACTGTAGTGGCTCTCTCTCCATCGTCAAAGCTGCCCACCCCTCTGATATAGAGACAGCTGTACGACAATCCTGATTACAATGTTTCAGTCAGCTGACACGACTAATTTAGATGGAATAAAATTAAAGGGACACTTCACCCTTTTTGCAAAAAAATATATGTTAATGACGTTTAGAAGCTTTAGAACACTTTCCTGGGGGTATTTATGTGTGTAATATGTGGTTTTAGATATTCTAGATTGTAGCAGTGAGCACAGTGTCTCTGATGTCATGGACACTGGTCTCACTACCTTCCTGGACTACAATTCCCACCATTCTTTGGTGCACTGCTCCTCCTTGTGGATAGGGGGGAGAGCTGTCTTACTGAGACAACATGTAGTCCAGGAAGGTAGTAGTGAGACCAGTGTCCATGACATCAGAGACACTGGGCTCACTGCTACAATCTAAAATATCTAAAACCACAGATTACACACATAAAGACCCCCAGGAAAGTGTTCTAAAGCTTCTAAACGTCATTAACATATATTTTTTTGCAAAAAGGGTGAAGTGTCCCTTTAAGTATGACAGCAGAGGATCTTACCTGATAACGGGCAGACTCATGAGACTATATCTCTTCAGGTCCAGAAGACAGATTCCCTCAGAATCCTGAAAGTACATGATCAAACCCAGCACCTTTGGAGAAAGATGAAATAAAACATGGTATTGGCCTTGTTGTACAGACAAGGAATTTGTCTCTGTGAGATCACATTCAATGAAGTTGGTATTATTATATATATTGTATCCTGAGTGCATTATTTATTTAGTAGGCAGTATACTAGGGACAATTTGGACAGTTCAATAACTGTCCCAGAATTTGTAGTTCACCCATTCTGAACGGGCACCCATTTTGGTGTCAGCATCATGTTATGCTTTAGCTATTGAAAAATAGCAGACCTACAAGCTCAAATCGAAGAACGACTGACATTTTTAGAATCTGATCTCAGGTCAGAATGGGTTAATCAGACCAGTGTGTGTCCAGTGGAAACCTCGTATGAATCTGATCTCAGGTCAGAATGGTCTAAAGAACATTACTTTGTTGATGGTGTCTGATGGTGTGTAGTGAAACTGGTGTAAAGGACATTACTTTGTTGATGGTGTCTGATGGTGTGTAGTGAAACTGGTCTAAAGAACATTACTTTGTTGATGGTGTCTGATGACGTGTAGTGAAACTGGTCGATGGTGGAATAGATGTATCCCTCGTTGCTCAGGAACTCCACTGCTTCCCTGTCACAGGAAGGTGGAAAAAAGGTGATGCATAATATTTAGATAGTTGTGTACTCTCGTATTAAAGGGAACAGAATGAACCACAGGGGTCCTGTGAGCCGACATGACTATACGGTATACAGTAACTCAGATGTCTTACCAGATGACGGGCAAACTCACGTCACCCAGTCTCTCCTCCAGCCCCTGAAGGCTGATGCCTTCGACAGCTCGACAGCTCTTTATCACACGAAGCACCTTAAAGGAGAGAATCACAAATTGTTTTTTTTTATTGCCAGGAATGTTTTTGCAGAGGAGGAATTTGTCTCTGTAAGGCTGGTACATCACACCAAATGATGGTTGATGCTGATTTTTAAAAAAAAGGTTTCTAAATCCTGACAGTTTTCTGGAAAAAGAAACTATCTTTCTGTGTCAGTTTGGTGCTCAACCTTTTTCATGAAGGACCCCCAAAACGTATATATGTACTTGGCCCGCCGACCCCATGAAAATATGTTGTTCCGGGGACCCCCCGAGAAGCAAAGAATTGAGTTAAAAACGTTCGAAAGAAAGAGCTTAAAACGCCAAAAGGGGTTCCCATCCTGAAACGAAATTATTTCATTTACATTCATTAAAAGAAAATAAACAAATGCTTTAGCTATTTAAAAATAGCAGATCTACAAGCTCATAGCGGCGCGCTACGAGCTTGTAGGTCTGCTATTTTTTGAAAAAACAAAGAACGACTGACATAGAAACATAGCTTTTTTCAGAAAACTGTCATTTTCAAACAGACATTTCTTTTACAATCTGATCTCAGGTCAGAATGGGTTAAATATATAATCTTACATTGATGGTGTCCGGGGACATGATGTAGTCGTTGATAGCGTCCGTCCATTTGTAGTGATACTCGTCGACGGTGGGAAAGATCAGTCGCCCCATGCTCAGGAACTCCACTGCGTCTCTGTAGAACAGAGGGAAGGCCATGCAGAATATTTAGCTTCATTAAAGAATAATAAATACCACAAATTAAATAATAATAATAATAATAATAATAATAATGATAATGGAGGAGAGGAGAGGCGCGTCTTACAGCATGACGGCATAACTCATGCCACTGAGTCTCCGCATCAGGTCGCGAAGGCTGATGCCCTCAGCATCTCCACAGCACTTCACCAAGCGGAGCACCTTAAGACAGACAGAAGCACAAAGCATTGTTTTTATTAACCCATCCCCACAGCACTGCACCAAGCGGAGCACCTTAGGACAGACAGAAGCACAAAGCATTGTTTTTATTAACCCATCCCCACAGCACTTCACCAAGCGGAGCACCTTAAGACAGACAGAAGCACAAAGCATTGTTTTTATTAACCCATCTCCACAGCACTTCACCAAGCGGAGCACCTTAAGACAGAAGCACTTAAACAATTTACAATTTATAATTTAGGCATTTAGCAGACGCTCTTGATCCAGAGCGACTTACATTTAAGCAAAAACAAAAGCATATGTATAAAAAGTAGCTATCATGAATCATGTATAAACTTAAGAACGTAATAATAATAATAATAAAATATAGCTGCAAGCAGCGATAAGGCGGGACCAAGGAGATAGAGAGAGAGAGAGAGACAGAGAGAGAGAAAGACAGAGAGTGTGGAGAGAGAGAGAGAGAGAGAGAGAGAGAGAGGGTGGAGACAGAGAGAGGACAGAGAGAGGACAGAGAGTGTGGAGACAGAGAGAGGACAGAGAGAGGACAGAGAGTGTGGAGACAGAGAGAGGACAGAGAGTGTGGAGACAGTGAGAGGACAGAGTGTGGAGACAGTGAGAGGACAGAGTGTGGAGACAGAGAGAGGACAGAGTGTGGAGACAGAGAGAGGACAGAGTGTGGAGACATTGAGAGGACAGAGAGTGTGGAGACAGAGAGAGGACAGAGTGTGGAGACAGTGAGAGGACAGAGTGTGGAGACAGTGAGAGGACAGAGTGTGGAGACAGAGAGAGGACAGAGTGTGGAGTCAGTGAGAGGACAGAGTGTGGAGACAGAGAGAGGACAGAGTGTGGAGACAGTGAGAGGACAGAGTGTGGAGACAGAGAGAGGACAGAGAGTGTGGAGACAGAGAGAGGACAGAGAGTGTGGAGACAGTGAGAGGACAGAGTGTGGAGACAGAGAGAGGACAGAGAGAGGACAGAGAGTGTGGAGACAGAGAGAGGACAGAGTGTGGAGACATTGAGAGGACAGAGAGTGTGGAGACAGAGAGAGGACAGAGTGTGGAGACAGAGAGAGGACAGAGTGTGGAGACAGAGAGAGGACAGAGTGTGGAGACAGAGAGAGGACAGAGTGTGGAGACAGAGAGAGGACAGAGAGAGGACAGAGAGTGTGGAGACAGAGAGAGGACAGAGTGTGGAGACAGAGAGAGGACAGAGAGTGTGGAGACAGAGAGAGGACAGAGTGTGGAGACAGTGAGAGGACAGAGTGTGGAGACAGTGAGAGGACAGAGTGTGGAGACAGAGAGAGGACAGAGTGTGGAGACAGAGAGAGGACAGAGTGTGGAGACAGTGAGAGGACAGAGTGTGGAGACAGAGAGAAGACAGAGTGTGGAGACAGAGAGAGGACAGAGTGTGGAGACATTGAGAGGACAGAGAGTGTGGAGACAGAGAGAGGACAGAGTGTGGAGACAGTGAGAGGACAGAGTGTGGAGACAGAGAGAGGACAGAGAGTGTGGAGACAGAGAGAGGACAGAGAGTGTGGAGACAGTGAGAGGACAGAGAGAGGACAGAGAGAGTGGAGACAGAGAGAGGACAGAATACACTTATTACACTATTACACTTATTACACTATTACACTACTATTACACTATTAGACTTATTACACTATTACACTACTATTACACTATTAGACTTATTACACTATTACACTACTATTACACTATTACACTACTATTACACTATTACACTACTATTACACTAATTCACTAATATTACACTATTACACTATTACACTAAATACACTTATTACACTATTACACTACTATTACACTATTACACTATTAGACTTATTACACTATTACACTACTATTACACTATTACACTATTAGACTTATTACACTATTACACTACTATTACACTATTACTATTATTACACTTATTACACTATTACACTTATTACACTATTACACTACTATTACACTATTACACTATTACACTATTACACTATTAGACTTATTACACTATAATTACACTATTACACTTATTACACTATTACACTATTAGACTTATTACACTATTACACTATTACACTATTAGACTTATTACAATATTACACTATTACACTTATTACACTATTACACTACTATTACACTTATTGCACTATTACACTAAATACACTTATTACATTATTAGACTTATTACTCTATTACAGTTACTAGTATCTCTATGAGAGAGAGAGAGAGAGAGAGAGACAGAGAGAGAACAATATGCACAAATAAGAATCACAGGCTGTGGTTGTCACCACCCGGATTTGAACCAGTGACCCTGTGGTCCATAGGTGAGAGCTCTACCGACTGAGCTAAGCAGACTCTGTCAGTTGACTCATTCTATACAGTAACATGCAGTATAGGTATTAGCTCTGCCAACCGTATTTGGAAGACGTATTGGTTGCATGAGAGGTTTCACAAGACAGAATATTTTTTATTGGCTCATAAAAACTTCATTTTTTCACTTAAAAGAAATCTGTTACGATTTTTTGTTCGTATAAGTTCAAAGTTCAAGTGTAGACGTTTTTGTGCATTTTGATCAAAGATCCTGGGAGAAGATAGATTTTTAATGGTTTTCATATAATTCAAAATGGCGGGTAATCTAAAGGTCAGAGGTCAAAAGTCAGCATATGGAAGTTGTTCGGCATGAGGAGACACATATGTGTATCAAAGTGTCATTGCCAACGGTCAAACGGTTCATGAGATATGTACATTCAAAGTTTGCATTTTCAACTTAATTTTCAATTTCAGTGCTATAGCGCCACCATTTGGCCAATGGTCATGGGCTTCACATAGTCACCGTTTGGCATGGCCCTCTACCAGATTACCGAGTTTCACGAAAAGCGACTGCACGGTTCAGTCAGAACAGCTATTTTTGGCGGAAGAAGGAGAAGAAAAAATATAGCTGCAAGCAGCGATAAGGCGGGACCAAGGAGATAGAGAGAGAGAGAGAGACACAGAGAGAGAGAGAGACAGAGAGAGAGAGAGAGAGAGAGAGGGTGGAGACAAAGAGAGAGGGTGGAGACAGAGAGAGTGTGGAGAGAGAGCGAGAGAGACAGAGAGGACAGAGTGTGGAGACAGGGACAGAGAGACACAGGGACAGAGAGTGTGGAGACAGAGAGAGGACAGAGTGTGGAGACAGAGAGAGGACAGAGAGTGTGGAGACAGTGAGAGGACAGAGAGAGGACAGAGAGATGACAGAGAGTGTGGAGACAGAGAGAGGACAGAGAGGACAGAGAGTGTTGAGACAGAGAGAGGACAGAGAGTGTTGAGACAGAGAGAGGACAGAGAGAGGACAGAGAGTGTGGAGACAGAGAGAGGACAGAGAGAGGACAGAGAGTGTGGAGACAGAGAGAGGACAGAGAGAGGACAGAGAGTGTTGAGACAGAGAGAGGACAGAGAGAGGACAGAGAGTGTGGAGACAGAGAGGACAGAGAGAGGACAGAGAGTGTGGAGACAGAGAGAGGACAGAGAGTGTGGAGACAGAGAGGACAGAGAGAGGACAGAGAGTGTGGAGACAGAGAGAGGACAGAGAGAGGACAGATAGTGTGGAGACAGAGAGAGGACAGAGAGTGTGGAGACAGAGAGGACAGAGAGAGGACAGAGAGTGTGGAGACAGAGAGGACAGAGAGAGGACAGATAGTGTTGAGACAGAGAGAGGACAGAGAGTGTGGAGACAGAGAGGACAGAGAGAGGACAGAGAGTGTGGAGACAGAGAGAGGACAGAGAGTGTGGAGACAGAGAGAGAGGGTGGAGACAGAGAGAGAGAGTGGAGGGAGAGGGGGGTGGAGAGAGAGAGACAGAGAGAGGGGGGGTGGAGAGAGAGACAGAGAGAGGGGGGGTGGAGAGAGAGAGAAGACAGAATACACTTATTACACTATTACACCACTATTACACTTTTGCACTATTACACTTATTACACTATTACGCTATTACACTTATTACACTATTACACTACTATTACACTATTACACTTATTACACTATTACACTATTACACTACTATTACACTATTACACTATTACACTTATTACACTATTACACTATTACACTAATACACTAAATACACTTATTACACTATTACACTAAATAGACTTATTACACTATTACACTTATTACACTATTACACTATTACACTAATACACTAAATACACTTATTACACTATTACACTACTATTACACTAAATAGACTTATTTCACTATTACACTATTGCACTACTTTTACACTATTACACTTATTACACTATTACACTAAATACACTATTAGACTTATTACTCTATTACAGTTACTAGTATCTCTATTATTGTGATGTCATGTCCTAGTGATAGAGAGAGAGAGAGAGGGGGGGTGGAGAAAGAGATGGAGAAAGAGAGAGAACAATATGCACAAATAAGAATCACAGGCTGAGTTGTCACTACCCGGATTTGAACCAGTGACCCTGTGGTCCAAAGGTGAGAGCTCTACCGACTGAGCTAAGCAGACTCTGTCAGTTGACTCATTCTATACAGTAACATGCAGTATAGGCATTAGCTCTGCCAACCGTATTTGGAAGACGTATTGGTTGCATGAGAGGTTTCACAAGACAGAATTTATTTATTGGCTCATAAAAACTTCATTTTTTCACTTAAAAGAAATCTGTTACGATTTTTTGTTCGTATAAGTTCAAAGTTCAAGTGTAGACGTTTTTGTGCATTTTGATCAAAGATCCTGGGAGAAGATAGATTTTTAATGGTTTTCATATAATTCAAAATGGCGGGTAATCTAAAGGTCAGAGGTCAAAAGACAGAATATGGAAGTTGTTTGGCATGAGGAGACACATATGTGTATCAAAGTGTCATTGCCAACGGTAAAACGGTTCATGAGATATGCACATTCAAAGTTTGCATTTTCAACTTAATTTTCAATTTCAGTGCTATAGCGCCACCATTTGGCCAATGGTCATGGGCTTCACATAGTCACCGTTTGGCATGGCCCTCTACCAGATTACCGAGTTTCACGAAAAGCGACTGCACGGTTCAGTCAGAACAGCTATTTTTGGCGGAAGAAGAAGAAGAAGAAGAAGAAGAAAAATAAAGACAAAAACAATAAGTGACCAAAGTCACTGCGTGTCTTCTTGGTCCCTTAAAAACTACAAAAACAAGAAGTGACCAAAGTCACTGCGTGTCTTCTTGGTCCCTTAATAAAACTTTATTTGTATAGCACCTTTCATGACATCAAATGCAGCTCAAAGTGCTTTACAGAACAATGGAGAATAAAATAAAAGCAAAGCATAAAAGAAAAGCAAGGCAACGACATTAAAACAAGCAGTAATGCAATACAGTGAGGACATGAATAACACAAAATATAAGATCACTTAAAGGCAATGTTGTAGAAGTGGGTCTTGAGCTGAGCTTTAAAAATGTCTACAGAGGCTGCCTGACGAAGGTACAGAGGGAGCTTGTTCCATGCCGATGGCCCGTAGAAGCAAAAAGCTGCTTCCCCGTATTTTTTAGTTGCCATTTTTTATATGGCAACAATAGTGCCAATAGTGCCAATAGTGGAGTATCTATGTCAACTATACATACTATTATATATTATACAATATACATGTGTACTATAAAGTGCTATGACTACATAAAATGCAATTCTAGTGCTGTAAATGGTAAATGGTGCATTTATATAGCGCCTTTATCCAAGGCACTTTACAGAGATTGTGCATTACATTCACCCATTCACACACCGATGGCAGCGGAAACCATGCAAGGCACCAACTAGCACATCGGGAGCAATTAGGGGTTCAGTGTCTTGCTCAAGGACACTTCGACAGTAACTCTGGGGGAGCCCGGGTTCGAACTGGCAACCTTACGGTTACCATCCAGGCACTCTACCCCTGAGCCACCGCCGCCCCAGTGCTGTCTACGTAACGAGCTATAAGTCTGTCTAAAATACTATCTAAGTCGACATAAAATGCTATCTAAGGGTCTCTAGGCTAGGGCGTTTTTATTGTCAGATACGTTTTGCACCTACAAGGGATTAGCCTCTGTGAGGTTGGTGAGTTACACTGAACAACAACAACAGTATTCAGAAACATCTGCTGCACTTGGGTGGATGTTAAATGCATATTTTACATCATGGATCGGGAATCCAAGGCTTTCTATTCCTGAAAATTTACGATGGGAAAATGGAAGTCATCGTTCTCACAATAAGAAAAATCTAAATATAGTTTTTTTTTATTATCGTATTTAAAAAAAGAAATCTGCCTAACGATGTCACTGGTGGACGGGTTTCTGAACTTCCCACAGCCCTCCTATGAGACACAGACCGAGTAGAACAAATTCTATGAAAGATAGGTTGAAAATTGGTGAAGTGGTCCTTTAATAACCCATTAAAACAGGGAAATAATCTGTGTCATTTTAGATTTTAACCACTTTTCTTTTACCATTATTTTACATTTGCTATTATACTGGCGAAAACAGCAGATCTACAAGATCATAGCGCATCACTTCTTGCCGCACCTATATGAGGTTGTAGATCTGCTATTTTTGAAAATGTGTGGAAATTAGGGCCGGGACTAATTGCGATTAATTAACTACAGAAAAATTAATGCATTAAAAAAATTAACACATTTTAATCGCACTATTCTTTTCACCGCGGAACGTTGTCACTGGGCAGTTTTCAGACGGACCTGCGCACCAAGTGTCCTTGTCCTCTTCAGACAATAACACCACCAGACACCGCAGACAGTTCACCAGACTGGGGGAAGCCGCTGAGATCACTTTGCTTGTCCCCGTGGATTGGAAATAGGATTTAAAAGGCTATCCGATGGTAGCGTGGATTACAGCACAGTTGTGTGCAATTATTCAATAAAGAATTATTACCCCTATTACTACAAAAACAATGTTTTATTGCTTAAACTTGTGTATTCACTATTCATTGATTCACTAGTATACCAAAATCCATTTAAAAAAAATGCTTTCTCACTGTTCTCGGGTCAAATAATGATATGCGATTAAAATGCGATTCATCTAGATTAATTCATCGCAAAGCCTCTGATTAATTAGATTAATTTTTTTAATCGAGTCCCAGCTCTAGTGGAAATCATTTGATTTGTCTTTCTTCGTGTTGTTGTGGTTGATGTCTGTGCTCACCTGCTGCTGCTCTGGACTCAGCCTGTTGGCAGACATGACACTTTCACACTGACTTGTGATTCTGAGAAAGAAGAAAATACAAGATGCGTTTGGGTTGTTGTTGTTTTATTTACCAAATGGGTTTACAGAGTGGTTTGACGATAACTAATATCTATTAACCAAGTTTTAGAATTCTGCCTTAAATCAGACCAGTGTGTGTCCAGTGGAAACCTCGTATGAATCACACACTGATGGCAGCCCTGTTGCAGCAATCTGCCTCTGGTTGTTGTTAGTCTGGCTGCCAAAATGTTAAACATTTCCCAAATCATGAATAATGTTCTCAATGAGATCACACTGAGAATGTAGCCTAATACAGAACATGTGATCCTGTATTATAACTTTAAATTATAATGTAATTGTGTGGCATCTATATCTGACAGTAAACAGAAACAATGTATTAGGCCTATACTCTTTTTTTTTTTTTTTTAAGATATTTTTTTGCGGCTTACGCCTTTTATTGATTTTTTAAGGGACAGACAGTAGGCTGACAGGAAACGGGAGAGAGATGGGGGGATGACATGCAGTAAAGGCCGTGTCGGGTCCGGTAGTCGAACCCGCGGCACACTGCGACTGGATCACCAGTCCGGTGCCCAGACCGTTACGCTACGGCCTGGGCCAGGCCTATACTCTTGGCAACTTATCTTATGCCTTTATTTACAGCACTGGTTCCCAAACGTTTTCAACGTCAAGGACCCCCAAATTGACACCAATTATCCCAGGAACCCCCATTTGCTTTAGTCTACAGAACCCCCCCATTTAATGGCATTTCTATTTCTCTGGGGAACCCCAATTTATATTGTAAAATCAATGTTAATTTTAACTCTGAGAGTGTACAAATAAGGGTCCATTTGTACACTCTCAGAGTTACAGACCCATAATGGTCCATTTGTTTCCTTACATTAAGCAAGAACAAAAAAGCATGGGAATACATCACATAAAAAGCATTTATCATGAAACATGCGTGAGCTAAGAAAGTAACAGTGGAATATCTATATAATGAAACTATACATATATACTATACATATGTACTATGACGTGCTATGACTACATACAATGCAATTATAGTGCTGTCTACATAACATGCTATAAGTCTGTATCAAATGCTATCTAAGTCTACAGAAATAAAGGGGTGCTATGGGCCATGATGGAGTCTGAAAAGGTGGGTTTTCAGACTACGGTACGGTTATAGATATAATGTAAATGTTGTATCTTACCTTGTGCTTTTCAGTGAAAACAAGGTGATCTCCTGGTCGTTTCAGGCAGAGCAGAGAGCAGTCACACCACCAAGTACTAGACGAGTCAACTAGTCGAGTCAAAGCCAAGGAGGCCTAAACAGTTCTTAGGAAGGTTAAACATCACCTCTGGACAATCCTCATTGGTCGGTTCATTCAAAGACTTTAGCTGACCCCCCCCCCCCCCCCCCCCCCCCCCCACACACACACACACACACACACACACACACACACACACACACACACACACACACACACACACACACACACACACACAGAGTACTTGAATGACAGGAAACAACATTGAGCTAGCAGTGGTCATGAACCAACTCAGGGATTGCTAAATAAAATAAAAATGTTTTAGATTATAGTGGGTTTTAGATTAGGGGTGTTTTAGATTAGGGGTGGTTATAACTATAACCAACCTCTTTTTGATCACTATAGTATTATCCATTATTGTTTCTCCCCAGATATTAGTCAGCATAACATTTATTTCTATTTCATTTAAAATATATATTAGTCTAACATTCATTATGTAAAAATGCTGCCTCTGGCACATGCTCGTGTCATGCACTGAAAACAGCAGCTCTACAAGCTCACAACACACAGCATGCAGGGAGATTAACCAGGTGTGAGGTGTTGTTAGAGATCCATCATCAGCCATCAGCTGTTCATTCTGACACTGAACTAGCTGTGGTCGCTTCTTCTTTCCCAGTTTCTCCATGCTTCTAATCTCCATGTATATGTAGAAGGGGATCGGCGCATAATAACATGGTCTCTCTCTCTCTCCTTCAGTCAATATCCATCTCCTTTGTCTGGAGGTGTTGAGGATCGGTGTTCATGCAGACTGACTCCCACTCGGGCAGAAGTTTCACCTGAAAAAAGGCAGTAGGCTCATCTGAAATTAGCCTTCCTATTGTTGTGTCAACTGCTAATTAAATCATGGATAGTTGGAGGCGTGATTAGATGTGTTCTTTTTGTCTTGACCACAAAGGATAAGAATGTTATTTACCATTTAGATAGCGGTGTTTTGACAGATGTGAGTTTCACCTGGTAGTTACCAAAGTTCCTTTGAGGCACTCAAATTCTCCATTATCTAAAATATTGTGCATTTATATATAGCACCTTTATCCAAGGTTTTTATCTAAGAGATTGTGCATTACATTTACCCACACACATTCATACACCGATGGCGGCGGAAACCATGCAAGGCACCAACCAGCACATCTATTTATTTACTATAGCAATTAGGGGTTCAGTGTCTTGCTCAAGGACACTTCAACACTAACTCTGGGGGAGCCTGGGTTTGAACTGGCAACCTTACGGTTACCATCCAGGCACTCTACCCCTGAGGCACTGCCGCCCTGCTACTACTCGCTGTTTGTTAAAGGGATTGTGACATTAAATAAAAGGTTTTGGAATTGTTCTTGTTTTTTTTAGGTTTTCTAATCTCAATTGCACCCAAAAAACATTAACTTTTAACATTCAGTAGATTTTCTGTGATCTGGGGTTTTCTGGCTCAAACAGGTGCTCTGATTTGCCGGCAGTAAGTGACATCACTTACTGCAAATCCCATATATGTCAATGGGATTTGCCAGCAGATGTCACTGTTTCACTGTGTTGCCTGTTTTCATTGTAGCTCAAAAGGCCCAAAAAACCCCAAAGAAAACTTCAGACCACAGAAAATCCACTGAATGTTCAAAGTTCAGGTTTTTTGGGTGTAATTGAGGTCATAAAACCTAAAACAAAAAAGAAAAAGAAAAATAAATGAAAATGAAAATGAATGTCATAAAACCTTTAAGGAAATGGGATATGGCTCCATGTACATTGTGTGCAATTCATTTTTGGACAGACAAGAACCTTTTCAAAGCAAAGCGCTTGCCCTAATTAAATGGTATGAATGTACTTTAACCCATTCTGTACGGGATCACCCCTTTTGGTGTTTTAACCATTATTCCAAACTTTATCTATTGGAAAATAGCAGATCTACAAGCTCATAGCGCGGCACTCGAGCTTGTAGATCTGCAATTTTGAGAGTGGACAGAGTTACAGACCTGCCTAGAACTATGAGAGAGGACACAGAGTTACAGACCTGCCTAGAACTATGAGAGAGGACACAGAGTTACAGACCTGCCTAGAACTATGAGAGAGGACACAGAGTTACAGACCTGCCTAGAACTATGAGAGAGGACACAGAGTTACAGACCTGCCTAGAACTATGAGAGAGGACACAGAGTTACAGACCTGCCTATAGAACTATGAGAGAGGACACAGAGTTACAGACCTGTCTAGAACTATGAGAGAGGACACAGAGTTACAGACCTGCCTAGAACTATGAGAGAGGACACAGA